>NW_016159026.1:0-3831 GCF_001687245.7 Rhagoletis zephyria
ACCTAAAAGCTAAAATGTAAAAAGAAAACCAAAAGGCAAAGAAAGAAAAAACAAAAAGAAAATTGTAAAACGGTAAATGAGCCTATGCTACTCATTGTATGCGGTGCAAGAAAAGCGCGCCCAAAAAAAAACACATTTAGTGGAGCGCAGAGCTAGAGAAAAACGACAGCAACAAAGCGTTGACGGGCCTCTTCAGAGTGCAGACAAAACGAGTATCACAACAAATTTGTATTTGAGGGGCATACAAAAAACAACAATAACCAGGCTGGAGATGTGCACCATAGTGGGCGCTAACAAGTCACAAACGTAGGAGGTGTATTGGGAAAGCACTCGCTATGCGGCTATGCAATGTGTCCACAGCTTTGAAATGCATTTTCGGCTGTTGGAGGATTTAGTGGCTTTTTCATACAGCCGACAATGGTTTTAAGTAAACAAAGAAAGCAACAACAAATAGGAAAAAAATGCAATACATATGAGATTTTCATACCCAATGCTTTACAAAATGTGTGTTTCTATGGTCGAAGAGCTATATAAGAAAGGCTTTACAAAAATTGGAATAGCAAAATGTTTTTTTTTGCAGTCTACAATCTAGATTTCAAAAAATTTCAACACGTTACAATGTTGTTACCTATGACACAAGGCTCTCTTTAATAGTAGACAATGGGGCCATCAGCATGCAGCTTAGATGTTACAACAAATTGTTCCTATTCAATACTCGTATGCACTTCTCAAACAGCTTTTGAAATATTTTTCTTAAGATGCAATTCGCTGCGCTGTAAATCAAATTGTTCCCACTTAACATAAGATATGGGGTTATTTTGACCCCAGCGATTTTAAAACTCTTCTTTCATATTTTGTTTTTCATTTTCATATCTTGGTTTTCTCAAAATGTAATTGGAGCTAAACACCTATCGCTCTATACCTCGAAAATAGGACCGTATAGTTGACCTTTATTGTAGTTGGATTGATATACGAAAAACGTGAAAAAGCAACAACAGTTTACGTGACGAACTTAGCTCAGTGGGTAGACTACTGACTTTGTAATCCAAAGTCGCTGGTTCATATCAAAGTGACCGCGAGTGAAGAAGTCTGAGGAGGAGATGTGGTGATCTATAAAATACCAGGCATAACTTTTACCATTTTTAAACAATTATTGTTCTTTCAATAAAAACACGGGGTCAAGCTCAATAAAAATGTTTCAATATACATACTTATATAAAATTAGTTTGATAAATGAGCAAAAATATCCCAACTTTACGCAGGGTTACATTTACCCCACATCGTATAAGTGAGGATTTTATTTCCCCTTGCACACCGAGGGTTAAGAGATAAAATCGTATTTTCGTTCGGATGAATAGACTTTTCATATCGATGGCTGAGTGGAAGATCGATCTATCTCGGCAGCCAGTTCGAAAATGCCCTATCTCAGAAAGCTTTTANAAATGTTTCAATATACATACTTATATAAAATTAGTTTGATAAATGAGCAAAAATATCCCAACTTTACGCAGGGTTACATTTACCCCACATCGTATAAGTGAGGATTTTATTTCCCCTTGCACACCGAGGGTTAAGAGATAAAATCGTATTTTCGTTCGGATGAATAGACTTTTCATATCGATGGCTGAGTGGAAGATCGATCTATCTCGGCAGCCAGTTCGAAAATGCCCTATCTCAGAAAGCTTTTAAAGAACGCCCTACTTCAGAATTTGATTGAAGAACGCCCTATTTCAGAATTTTTTTGAAAAACACCCTATCTCAGAACGTAACGTGGTAACGTCTTACATCAGAATTCTTTTTAAAAGCGCCCTATCTCAAACGAAAACACATTGAAAATAACCTGAGATAGGTCGTTTTTCAATCAAATTCTGAAGTAGGGCGTTCTTGAAAAGTTTGCTGAGATAGGGTGTTGTTGAAACATTTTCTGAGATAGGCCGTTTTCGAACTAGCTGCCGAGATAGGTCGATCTTCCTCTCAGCCATCGATATACGGTTAAGTAGCTCAGGTACTTGACTATTAAAACGCATAAGACTTTCCAAAAATACATGTAATTGAAAAATAATTTTCAAGACATGGGATCACTTGCTACTATCCAATATTTAGCTTGAGTTCAAACCAAATTTCACAATTTTTAATATGTATGTAAGTTGATTTATTTTGGAACGAATTTCCGTCATCCCTTGTCAAGTTTGGTTTGCAGACAAACCGGTTTCGGCATTGTGCCATCTTCAGTGTAATTTTTCGTTCTCTGTAGTAATGTGTAAGTAGTAATGTGTCATAAGTAAGTATGTATCTATAAAAAAATTAAGGCGAGCAAGCACGTATGGTTCGCCACAATTTGCCCGCATCAACAAAAGTTTCGCCAAAAATTTCGGCTTTACTTGCTATCCTTGCTGTTGTAACTAACTTTGTTGCTGCTTACATATGTACATATGTATGTATGTACATCAAAGTTATAGAGTGATTGCTGAAAGTAGCCAAGTTTGGTTGTTGTTTAAAATTTTTGTTATTGGTTGTTGGCGCTACAAAACTGTATAGTGCTTTTGTCTTCGTCTTCGTCTTATTGTTGTTGTCGTTGTTTTCTGCATGTTCTTAATGTGTTTTTAATGCACTTTTAGTGCTATACTTACTTCATCTTTTTAAGGCTAAATTTTTGCACTGTTATGTTGTCATGTAGACTTTGACTTAACTTTACTTGTTTTTAATATTTTTTTTCTCTCTCAAATTTGTTTTACAGCGTAGCCAACGAGCACTCGTAGTTAACTTGGAAATGGAATCTGGATGCAATTTCACTGACGTCTTTAAAAAAAAATAGTTAGTCACAACCGCTATCATTGAAGAAGACGCGAATACCAGCTCAGAGTCCACTGGTCTGGTTTCTAAGCACGTACTGATTTTCAAGACCCAAGGGTATAGCGTGAATTGTTAGAAGTAATAGTAATCTACCTTAAGAGTATCTGTGGATATAAACTAAAATTTTCAGAATAGCTTAGAATGAAAGCAGCTCCTTAGTTTAGAGAGAGTTTGTAAATCCACTTCAACTGTTCGCTATCTATCTTTTCACTGAGCAGGAAAAAAAATTCAGGAAAAATATTTAATGTTAACTACTACCTAAATATATCGGGGATTATTTTACAAACGATTTAAATTGTTTACCTGCTAATCTCGAATGTATGACGAATAAATATTTATGAAATGCGTGCGTATTCATATTATATTAAACTCTTTGAAATTCAAAACCAGCTGTCAGTTTGCATGAAATCTCCCTTAACAGCGCTTGAAACGGGCTTAATGTGGAGAAAATTGTGACAGTCAAATGATTCATCAACAGAAGGCGCAACAGAAACAAAAAAAACGCAGCATCGACCGGTGTACATAAATTCCATACGCACAGCTGGACATCAACAGATTGTATGTCTTTAAAATAGCACACAAAGCTATAAAAAAAAAATAAATGAGCCATATGCGGCGGCGTAAAGAATGTACTTAACATAAATATCCATCTGCTGTATTAATTACATGAAAGTGGCAAATAGGCAGGGCGGATAATCAATAATAAAAGCCACACAATGTTTTGATGGTTTCGTTGAATAATTGGAGAGAGAAATGATAACTAACTACATGCGTACATATGTACATACAGTGCGTGTCAGCGAAAATCTTACAGTGTGTATTTTTTTTTAATTTTTTGAAAATGTTCTGTTTTATTTAAATTTTATTAATTTTAAATAAAAATATATGTAGTTCACTCTAAAACAAAATCCATATAACTTAAAGTTTCAAATTTTGTTACATCGTTAAAAGCAATTCGTAAAATTTTCATCAAAATTT
>NW_016159026.1:4272-11814 GCF_001687245.7 Rhagoletis zephyria
CATACATACATACATACCAACAACAAATCTCACTGAAATTACTCAAATGCCACAAATCTCATAAATTCTTCAATCATGGCAGACGATGGAAGGAGCGACGAAGGACCGACAGACCGACAGACGGCGCACAGTATGCCACCAAAAAGCGCACAACAATAGCAACAACTACAACTAAACCGACATGAGTGAAATAACAACTGCTTTTACATGGACAGCAATAATAATAAACAAAAAAAAAAATTAAGAATAATGGCAAAAATTGGTTAAAAATGCGTGTAAAGAAGAAGCAGCGGGGAGGAGGTTGTAGAATTACACGAAAACGAGAAAAATCGGACACATTTTAGGGGAAAAAATTGAGAAAAATAAAGCACAAGCAAACAAAAACAAAAAAAAACAAGAAAAAAAATTAAAAAAAAAAAAACAATTTATAAATAGTAGTTACATATAAAAATTTACAACAAAAACTCCTGCAAAGGTAAAAAATCGTTAAGTTCGAGTTGAAAGTATTAAATGAAAGCGATGAGTTTGGGTTGGCGACGCGGGGCGCTGTGCGGCCGATATAGCAGCTGTTGTTTTTATTGCTGGTTTTTCCTTTTAATTGTTGTTGTAGCAGCTGGTGGCACCAATGCTGTTGGCAGCACTCCTGTCGCAGTCTTGGCTAAGAAGAAAAGCTCCCACAAGCACAGTCCGCACCGAACACATGCCCGGCATTTAGTTTCAACAACTGGCGGTGTTCGTACGCCGCGTATCGAATGTGCGGACGACAGAAGGTAGGCAAGCAGCCCCACCAACAGCAACGCAGCGACTCACACGGCAACTACAATGCCTAATGACACCAGCCAACGACGAGGCAGGCGCAAAGTCAACATGACGCCAAGATGCCGATACTCAATTGGCAAGCGACAGCCGCGGGAGTTCGAAGCAGCAAAACTAACAAAAGGCAGAAAAAAGCTGCAAGTCAAGGGCAAAAGCAAAAGCAAAAGAATGCCAGTAACATATTGGCCATGGAGCATATGGACTTAGCAGCAGCAGGAGGAGCAGCAGGAGCAGCCAGCACATAAAGGACAACTGCTGCGCAACGGCTGGCCGGCCACCAATAAATGCCACTCGCCACGGCAAAGGTGAGCTGCAAAGTCAAGCAAAGAATTACCGAACACCGCACAAACGGGAAAGAGCAATGGAAGGCAAAAGCTGAAAGTGGCACAAACTACTCTGAAATGCTTAAACAAACAGCAGCGAAGAAGTCTAAAACAACAACACCAAGAGAACACAGCAAGAACCTCACCAGCAAAAGGGTTAAACAAATTGCCATCTTAACGCCAAAGAAAAAGAAAAAAACATAAAATCCATATAAACAAAAACGTAGCTCCACAGCAAGAAAAGCGTCAAGAAAAACAATGCTCGAACAACAGCAAGCCATGTCGTAAGCAGCTACCGCAGGAGTTGCAGAACAAACGAAATATTACCGTCAAAACTGGAAACGCACTGGAAGAAACGCACGCACAGAAAGCAAATACATACATGCATACATATGTGAAGGATGGCAAGGCAAAGAGGCAATTAGATGGTAAAACAAATTTCGACAACGAAACAAGGCAATGAAGAAATAGACTTTATAAAATAAGAGATAGAAAAAAAATCAGCAGCGGAAAAAGTGTAGGGGGAGACGGAGGAGTACACAGCATATCAACATTTCACCCGGACACACACACACACACACACCCAAAGACATGGAGCGTCGTTGAANCACACACACACACACACACACACACACACACACACACACACACACACACACACATCCAAAGACATGGAGCGTCGTTGAAGCGCAGCAACGAAGAAAAAATACTCAGGTTATGACTGAGATACGCACAGCAGTTAGGGGGAGATAAGTAGCGTAAGCACACGCAAAAACGCTCGCAAGCAGGATTTCGGTAATTTGAGAACTTCGGGAAAATAATGCAGCTATAAATGTTGTGAAATATTTTGAAAAAAAAGTTAAAAGAAAAAGAGAATAAAGTCGAACGTTACGTGTAGGAGTGCGAAAACACGCTGGCGATATCAAATTTAAGATGGCGAAATTGTTGTGAAGTAAATCATTAAACAAATATTCGCAAACACGCATTTACTCTTTAAAAAACAAAAAAAAAAAAAGAATTTAACATTTTCGACTTTTATGGCAAGATTTAGCGGTGGGAATTGTAACGAATCGAACATCAGAAAATCAAAGCTTTATGCTATGGGTATTTTACAATTGGAGCTTTTGTCAACATATCGGGAGCTTCCAATAACTTCTCCATCTCCACATTATTGCATGGTCTAGAAGTCATTCCTGTCGAAGTTATTCCTGTCATATATCGCTGGATTACCCTGTCACTCGAATTGCATTGATGGCTGAGTTGGGTTGAGCGATGATGGCGAGGAAGTCAAACCGGAGGTAATAATCAGGTGGGAGTTGTATGCCCGAACATACTCAAGGTGAGCAGCAGTACTCCTGCATTAACAACTTATACGAATACTAAGTTATATACCATTTCCCAAATATCTAGGCGTTGTTGAGGAATGTAAACGACAAGGATGTTGGAATAGGGATTCGTTTACTGGTGGGACAACATGAGGTTTGTCCTCTCAACTCACACGCTGGATCTACGGAGCTGTCATTAGACCAGTAATGCATATTAATGTGCCTTGCTGCGTACAAGGTCACAAAGGGTTCAAAAATTCGACCAAACCAAACCAAAATCAGAGAGCTTTGCAACACGCTAGTCACTTAAGTATTTACCCCTCTAACAACTATCTAGGTATAAAATTAGATGACAAATGTATCGAAGGAGAAAGCCTTAAAGGAAACTATACTTAACAGCCAATCTCATCGTTCCCTCTTTAAAAGCCAATAGGGATGGACTGCTCTATTTTCTCACCACACGTAGGAAAGTGCAGGACAAGGCACCAGTAAATTAGTAATATTCGCATAATGACTAAGGTTTAAGTTCACACCTCCACTTTCTTGGTAACACTTGGGACTAAGTAACGGTTTTTGTGAGATCTCACGAATCAGCCAATCTGACCTATCCTAAATTTTACCAGTTTTATAAAAATTCTAATATATAGTATCTAGTTTTACTCCCACTAGGAAGAGCACAGTACACACTTTGTAAAAGGTCATACCTGCCTTCTCGAAACCTGCCACAGACCCCTTAAAAATTACGTAAAATTATGATTTTAACAGAGAAAATGTAAACACGGGTTACGCCATCTACAGTACAGAACAGCTTTTCGCTTTGGCGGCTTTCAGCTACGCTGGGAAAAAATAACCCAAATCCGTCCAACTCCAGCTACGCGATTCACAGTATTTTTACGCAGAACTCACTCCAAAAAAAGTGCATATTTCAAGCCGAATTTATTATTAAATAAGTACTCAGAAATCTGAAAGTATTGTTTAAAAATAAAGGTTAGATCCTTGCCTACAAATGTGTGTTCAAATTTTTTGAATCGGGTCATCCATTTGCACACAATAGCTCGAAATTATTAAGCAATAACCTTAATGTGAGGATCGCTCTCTCCGGATCTCCCGAATTTTGAATATTCACGATAGTTTGAGGAAAAAACTAAAAAAAAAAAAATGACACCTTGCTATCCATATTTATAAAATATGAGAATTTCTAGGTGTCGGGAGATTTTTAAACACCCGACCAGGATTACGACCGCGCAAATGACTAGTTTTTGTGCCACCGTGTTATTTTGATGTCCAAAATACCGGCGAGGTGCTCGACTTTTGAATTCCATAGCGAATGTTGAAAACATCTGAGCGATCGTGCGTTCGCTGGCCTTCGTAACTAGCCCTCTCATCTAATCGATCATTCAGATGCTACCATGTTATTCAGCATTTGACTTATAATTATTTTCGTCTACCTCAAAAATCAATGGGATGTGAAGCCATAAGGGTCACTCCTTTCCCAATATGTCAATGAAAATTCTGTTTTTTTGCTTCGTTACAACATTGCTAACATTTTTTTTTTCAAAGCATAGCATGTCTGCCGTTATTCGGTTTTCCACGCTGCTAGTGTCCAACATAAAATTTCATTATAATTTTTTTTATTACTTTTGTAGTAACATAATTTTTATTACAACAAGAGCACACATTCTACATATTTGCGTACCTAATTGTGTACCTATTTGTAGAGCTTCAAAATATTTAATATTTCGTTTATTGCCACAATAATGGCCTCCGTTCGCCAGGTTAGTTTGCTAGGAAAAGTAATAAAATAAAATTAGTAAGTTAAATTGAGTACCTATGTACAGACAAAGTCATATGAACAAGAACAGTCTAGTCTATGCGAGCTGCAACTGGGACAAATGGTTGGCACATACAGCAACATGTTCTTAAGCATACGGACGGACATTCATAGCTATCCAGCAACTTAAGCGCAGATGTGAAAGCAGCTAGGAAGCGGTGCTGCTCGCTCAACAGCAACGGCGTGGCAGCCAAGAAGCAAAACTGGCCCTCAGGCGGGCAGGGTAGGGTGCGCGCTCGAATACAAAAAGCAATTAATAATAATTAATGTTTTATCTACTTCTTTTATTTCATTGGTTTACGCTGTTGGCTTTGTTGTTGTACAATGCTTAATGCGTTTCCACGGCTGATTGTAGTTGTCGTCGTCGTCGTCGTTGCCTTCACAGTTGTGTTCAGTGTGACCGCGGGCTTTTGAAAAATTGTAGCAGAGAAGAGTCTTAAAATGTATCAATATGTATAACTCTTTTTTATTTTAAGTATCAATATGGAATAAAACCGATAATTTTTATGAAAAACCATTTTCCAAGACAATTTAACATTTATTGATTGCAAAAAAGGTACACGTATTAGTTGTACCTGGTACTAGTATAAATAATAATAAAGAAAATGTCTTACATGTATGAGTTCAACTGGGTACTAATGTAATAAAAACAGCAAAAATGTCTTATATATAGTCTCATTTTTAGTTTAAATACTTTTTGTACTTATAGGACTCAGAATTCACAATTTTTAATATTTTTTAAGGCATTTCGAAAACGTTTTGCATTCCACCATTGGCAAAGTGAAGCGATTTGTTCTATTTGTTTCGATCAAATTCAGATCTGAGAAAATGCGCTCTGCGGCGGCAGATCTGTGCGGCAAACATAACAAGTTAAAAATTTTTTACACGATGGGAAAACTATCAAAATTTAAAAAGAAGTGTCCCTCCAAAAATGTATCACTTTTGATCCACTTGGAACAAAACGACCACACTGGTTGTGTGTTGCAGGTCTGCCAATGAACAGCCACGCAAACGGACAAGTGAACATATGGCACTACGATTGTTGATGTTGGTGCTGCTGTTATGGCCTCTCACTTATTCTCGGTCTACATGCTGTTATTTTTATTACAGTTGCTCTTCTCTGAGCAGTAGACCAAAATACAAAAGTTAAAGCAAACAAACAAACCGGGGAAAAAGAATGAAAACAAAACTCACCGACTTAATTGATAATTGGAATTTCAGAATTTAAATAATACTTTTATTTGCCATGTCGTATTTGGGCTTATGTACGCTTATTGTTGTTGCGTAGCTGCCGATATCAAGCATTGCGGCGCAGTTGGCGGCCTGTCCGTTGTTGCCCCCGCTGGTGCGCTTCTTCTCCTACTGCTGCTGCTGCTGCTGCTGCTGCTGTGGTCGCCGCCCGTCATAAATGTATTCACAATCACTTTGTAGTTGCCTTTTCGTTGCTGTTGCGATTATTCCCAACATACATTTAGGTTTGAGCTCAACTTGAAGTTAAGTTGAGAACTTAAGTATTTCTCAAATCTCCAACGTTGTTTCTCAACAGTACCTCAAGTGGTTTCTCAACAAAAATGGCATTTTTCTTTTTATGTAAAAGGACTGTTTCTAAAGTTGAGAAAATGCTAGTTCTCAGCTTGACCTCGAATGTGATTCTCTCATTGGTCTCAAACATATCATTGAAATACTGAAATTGAAATAGTAAAATAACTTATACGTTTTTGCCTGAAACGACGTAAGTAAAAAAAGATGAATTTAAATATAAATTTTTTATTTTATTACTTCTTTTCTAATATGTAGTCAATTAATACCATATTACAATAATTCACTTCACAGTATTCAGTCCAACAGTAATTCCGCCACTTCATTCACTTCGCGTTTTATTTTCCTTGAAGATTATTTCCCCTTTTTGGCAATTTTCCTCTTTATATAGCTTTAGTTTTTCACTTGCTAATTAAAAATTCCTTTCTCTATCACTTTTTGCGTATCTGCGCATCGGTTAGATATGAGTTGGAGAATGATGTTGGATATCAACTTGAGAACTGCGAATTTCTCCAGGGTTGGAGGAATATTTTTTTGGTGTTTGTTGGGTTTTTATTGTTGCTTTTGTCGACTTAATGTAGCGCGAAATGTTAATGTGCGCGCGCGCAGGCGCAGAAGGCAATCAGGCAGGCAAGCAACCAACTAACAAAGCGGCAGCAATAATAATAACAACAACAGCATACTTAGCGAACGTCTGTGAGACAGTGGCAAAAGTGTTGTGAAGAGGCGTTCTAGCATTTCAAATTATGCCGCACGGCTGGAAACGATTGGTAATTCAGCCTTATGCACAAAGTGAGTTAAACAAGAAGAAAAAGAAAATGAGCAGAATTATGTAGAGATATGTATTAAAAGTCGTTTAAGCCTCTTCCTTTGTGGCCTCAATGAAATTACGTTCAAACGCGTGGTTTCAATCCCCAAAATGGATTTTGCTGCACAAAACTTTTTTACAGTTCGTTTAAATCTCCACTTGAATCGCCTGCTTGAACATTTTCGTAAAACATGTCCATCCTTTGACTGTCACTTTTATTCATCTTCTTCGAATAAGGGTCAAAGAGTCCTTAATAGTGGAAGTCAAGGGTTAAGTTTTTTACAAAAATATTGTTCGCAGTGTTTTATCTACCAAAATTCTCGGAGAGCAAGAATTATATTTGAGGTAAATTTTTGTATGATTTCTTAATTCACATCCACTTACATTTGTTTATAAGGCCAGTCTTACGAATGTAGTTAATTTCGTATACATGGATCGGATGAGTTTTCTATCTTCGGCGACCCTTAGTAACCACCTTTAACCACCTAAATAACGGGCATTTTTTTAAAGAATCTACACCTAACGCTAACTACACTCACTACGGTTGGGTCGCTTAACTTTACTACAGGTCTCTGAAGACAAGATCTGTAAAGTGAATACCATGCGACGTAATTGGATCTATGACCAAAAAGTAGAAACTATAGTTCATTGTTAATAAATTGTGATTTGGGTATAATTTCGTTAAAGCCCGAAAGAAATACCTAAAAATTGCGCCCCTTTCGTTTTTAGACCGCATTTTTTCTTTTTGTTTCCAATATTTTGCTCTTTTTTAGCAAATCCAGCCGACCTAAGGTTTGCCTTCATTTGTATCCAGTTTAACTTTTTTTGTTATAAAAAGATATGTACGTTTGTATTTGAATAAATGTGCCGAGTAGGTAGTACCCATTTGCTGTCTGTCTG
>NW_016159026.1:14900-26150 GCF_001687245.7 Rhagoletis zephyria
TTTTTTTTTTTGCTTTTGTTGCATCAGAGCATAGCACACATTAGTCCCTCGCAGGGTCCTCGCGCTCTCTGCCTCTCTCTCTTTCTCTCTACAAACGGAAGGTGTCACAATAATTTTGCACACTTGAGAAAAACACGTCTCGTCTCACTGCATACTTAGCCGCTGTCGCAGTTGCGGCCTCATCCACCTCCTAGCCATCTGATGCTGTGTTGTCTTCTCTTCTCTTCGACTTTCATCCGGTCTAGCTTGCGACGCACAAAATGTAATATCAATTAACACGCCGAGGGAGTGCAGAGAGGAGCAAGGCAAGGGAATTGGCAATGCACACAGAAAAAAAGTAAGCAATGAAGGCAGGCAGGCAAAATAAGTGCTGAGTGGTATTTGGTAAGCGAAAAGAAAAAAGTGTTTGAGGAGTATTGTCTCTTGACTGGACCTACCATTTTGTGCCCGAGCAGCAGTTATGAGTATCTATCTACTCGCCTAGTTGGCAATTAGCACCTACTTCAAATGGTGTGTGTGTGTGTGTGTGTTTGCTGGCTTAAAGAAATGCGACGGTGTACCAGGAAGCGAGAAAGATTGAAGGAAGTTCTATGGTTTTTAGGTATGTAGGTATGCAGTTACCTTCAACTGCTAGCATTTAAAAACGCCAATCATAAAACGCCGCAAAGTGGCATTTTTGGCGAAATGGTAACGTTGCGCAAAAAAATTTTATGAACGACCCTATCGCAACTCCCGATAGCAAATGTAAAATTTTGTTAAAATGCCGCGCGTGAGTGAAAAAGAAAAGTTTTTTACAATTTAAATCCGAAGCAGCCTTATTTTACTTATATACTTTTTCTTGAAGTATTCGAAGACAACAAAAAACATGTGTTTCGCGACTTTGACTTTGCTATGATTGCCAGCTCAAATAATATGGCAATGTCGCAAGAAAGTTTCCATACAAAAGTAATCAGCTGTGTCGCAAGGTGCCAATTTTCCAACAAATGCGACATTTGCATTTAGTATAAATTCTTTGTATGCGCTCATCTCGAAAACTAAGTACTGAACGGATTTGGACGAGGTATCCCTCTATTATACTTTGTATCGACAGGAGATATTTAGAATTTCTATAGGGTTGCCACCTGTAGATGTTTACTAATTTATTATTTTCTAAAACCAATAAGATTTTCACTCATTGCACTAAAAACTGAGGTACCAAGTGAAAGGCAATTTTTTTAGTGGGGTTGCCACATTTTTAAAAATTACTATCTTACATACAAATAATACTTGAAGGCACTTTTTTAAATGACACCAGATTCGCATAGTTCATTCAATTAAAATAATAAGGTCTTCAGATGTGCTTTAGCTTTTTATTTATTTTTTTTCGAGAAGGGTTGCCACCGTAAAATTATAAGATGTGAACTGAATACGAAAATGGAGGTATCTAAAGGAAGGGCTTGGTCTCTAGATGTTCAGTAATGTTTTTTTTTTTAGTAGGGTTGCCACTTTTTTATAAGTTACAAGATCTTCAACGTTCGTTAGACTGAAAAATTAGTTACAATGTGAAGAAATGTGGTCCGCGGATGTGCAATAAGCTCTTTTTTTAGTGGGCTGCAACATTTTTTGAAATAACTACCTTACATATTCATACATACATACATACATATGTAATACGTGAAGGATTTTTTTGACATCATATGTGAACAGTTCATTTAATTATAAAAAATGAGGTTGCCGCTTATACGAAAAATTATAAGATGTGCGCTGTTCGTTGGACTAAAAAGTGAGTTGTCAAATGCAGAGACTTGGCCTCCAGATGTGCAATAAGGTTTTATTTTTTTAGAACAGAGTTGCCGCCTGTCTAAAAAAATTTAAGATTCCTTTGGACTTACTGTTGTTTTAAATGAACATTTGTAAGTAAAAATTTAACCAAAATTTCGATAATTTAAAAACTGGAAAAAAAAAAAAAAAAAAATACCAACAGTTTATGTCAAGTTATCAAACAACTAAAAATGTATGTCGACTGTAACGACTGAAGTTAATGTGGAACTTTTAAGTAACCAAAGTTTGTTTTAGGTACCCAAAAAATATGTCTAGATTTAAAATTATGTTCAGTTTTTAAAATGCTAAAATTTTATTTTCAGTTTTCAAATGAGTAATAATTAAGTTTAGTCCGAAATTGAAGTGACCAGAGTTTAAGTAGCGTTTTTTTGAATAACCAAAAACATATATACAGTTTTTAAATTAGTAAATCCATTTTTATGCTGATTTTGTAAATGGGAAAATATGCACGTCTAACTTTTTTTGTGACCAAAGGTTTGTTCAACTTTTTTATTACTTATCAGGTCAAACTTTTGAGCGGCTAAAGTTTTCAAATAACCAAAAAGTTATGTCCATTATTAAATTAATGAAATTTTATGTCGAACTTTAGAGTTTATTTACAGTTTTTAATTCTCCAGACTACTTACGTACATACATAAATGTCACTTTTATGAGACTTAAATGCACTATACATTCTGAAAAACGGTAAATAAATACAGATACATATGTATGTACATATGTACATATCTGCACAACTATGTAACTATAAAAAGTTTGACTTTGGTTTGAAAACTTAATATTTTTATAAAGCTTCTATTAAAAGGGTATCTTAAACTAAACATATGGCCAGTTAATTGCTAAAGTATTGTTTGGGAACTCAATGAAATGTTGCTTTAGAGAGGAAATGGCCTAATTCGAGATAAGTTGTTTTATCAAAATGCCACAATTACTTATATATTTCTAGGTACACAATTTGCTACCAAAATTTAAGTTTCATATACAGTAAAATTAATATTCCGCAGCGATCTAACCTAAAAAATTGGTATGAATAAATTAAAGAAAAAACAAACGATTGTGATTCAAAGTTGAAAGTCAGTGAAAATTATTTGCTGTCTGGAAAGTGACAGGATATAGCAAATACTTACGAACGAACGTATAGTGGTGTGCTCATATAAAATTCAAGAAATGACAGCCCATCAGAACCATGCGCGTAGACGAAGTTCAGCGACACTAGCAACCATAAATACATATATATATCTGTGTATAGCAACAACGATAAACAACCAACCAGTGGAAGAACACCCACCATCATTTGCCAACATTCTACGCGATGCTAACAATGCAAGTGATGATGATATGTTGACTTGGATGAATGTTGGTGAGTCGATGACAAACTTGTGTATATGTGTGCATAAATACTGTATGTCTGTATGTGTGTAAATGTGTCAGCACACAAACGCATTAAACAAAAAAAAAGGATATTTCGTAGACATATTTATGTATTTTCGGAAGCAAGGCACATGGACTTCCATTAGCATGCGCACATGGTCATATCCCAGTACGGAAAGAAACTAGTTTAAATATTGATGTTCAACCAGTTTTTTACCCGCCACAAATAAGTAGTAGAAGATCTGACTTTCTTCCTTGGAACGGGTTATGCCAGTTATCGAACTCTGCATTTGATTTCAACTACTTTAAAATGCATTTGGCTTAAAACACTTCAAAGTCAGTACACTTCGTTTGAATACTATTTCTTTCTGCACTTCACAGATGCTTTTTCATATTTCCAAGACCCAAAAAAAATTGTTATTATCATTTTCTCACGTGGTCTTCTGCACGCTTAGCTACGGCCAGACATGTAAATGTGCTTTCAAATGTTCAGTTTGATTTGTGTGTGCATTTGATTTCAACTACTTTAAAATGCATTTGGCTTTAAGCAATTCCAAGTTAGATGACTTTTCAACTAGTATTTAATTATTTGCAAAGATTAGGATATTTATCAAAAGTGTAAGCATTTGGTTTATCTCAATGAGGCTGCTAGGTGATCACACATCAGTTTAAAGTTAGTTGCTACATAAGTAGAAATAAATTAATTTTTCTGAGGTAATCGGTTAAGCTATGCCGTACTGGGTAATGCATGTGTTTACATACGTACGTTTGTATGCATGTGCGCTTGTCACTTGACGGCATGGCGTTATTAAACTCTGTCGCTGTCGCTGTGCGCTGACTACAATGTTGTTGTTGTTGTTGTTGTTGTTGGCTCCTTGCTGGTCCTGTTGGCCGTCGTTGCCAGCCATTTGGAGGATCACAAAAAACAACAACACTTGCATTTGCATATATTACGTTGTTGTTGTTGTTGTTGTTGTTGCTTTCATATCTGCTTACCAATATTGTATTTACCGTTACGCATTGCATGCATCGCTCTCTTTGTTGGTGTTGCAACATTAAGTGTTTCAAGGAAGGCGACAACTGCCTTCCTTTCGCTAAGGATGTGCCTGCGTGAATGCCCGCAAGTGTGCGACGACAGCAGCAACAAAAGCAACAACATTTTTATGATGCGCTGGCCAACTTAAGAAAGGATCAAGGAAAATAAAAATACAACACACACGCATACATACATATGTCGTCGTTTAAAGTACAAAAGCGCGTATCTACAAAGTGCTAAAGCGCGTATGAATTATCTTCTAGAGCGTACAAACACTCATAGTTCAAAATGGTTCCATTTTTTATAAAGCAATCGCATTTACCTGGCCAGTATATTTCAGGGCGAAACTTTTGCAATTTTTGGCAGCCAATGCCAGTTACGCGGTTTCGTACTTTAAACGACGATATATATGTACATCCATGTGCACATATGTACACGCGTATGTAGTAGAGACCAAAAACTATACATTTATGCAAAAGATGGATTAAAAAACAATCAGAAAGGACAGACAGACCGGCACACAACTGCTGCGAGCTTGCGAGCGAAGAAAAAACTTACAAAAATTACAATGAGTTGCAAATGATAAGCGCAGACTTAAAGCGAACACCCATCATCTGCACATGCAGTAACAAAAATAAGTGTTTAAAGCGTATTTTTTCATTTTTAAATTTAAAGGAGTGAGCATACAAACAAATGTAGATATACATATATACAGAAACATATGTACACACAAAAACGAGCCAGTGTGCATTTAGGACATTTTCTGCGCTTTCGCATCGCATAACCCTTTCATAGGCAGGCGGCATTCACTCGAGTGTGCTTTAATGCAGCAAAAATTTCATACCACACGAACACACGAACTCTCGCATAGAGCTGCATACAGTCAGTCAATAAAGTCTACGTACAGCGAATTTTTTGCAATACGGGCAACTATTTTTTAAAATATTTTATTTTTCGCTAATTTTTTATAAAAAATATAGTTAATTCTACAACAAAACCCCTCAAGAAATCAGAGTTCTAAACCTTGTTAAAATTTAAAGAAAATTCTGCAAATTTTCATTCAAATATTGCGTTTTTTATTTACACTCTTTAGAAAAAATCGGAGTCTGAGGTGGCTAGAACTTACCATTGATTTTTGGCAAATTTTTCTGATGAAGATGTCGCTTATTTTCTCCATACAAAATAATGTTCGATACTTAATTTTTTTATATGGAAAAAAATTGCCAAAAATCAATGGTAAGTACTAGCTTCCTCAGGCTTGCACTTTATTGTACTAAAATTGAATGGGCTAAAAACTGCATGCTCAACGTTTTTCAAAAGAGTGTAAATAAAAATTGCAATATTTGAATGAAAATTTGCAATATTTCTCTAATATTGCCATATTTTTATAAAAACCATATTTTTATAATAAATTAGCGAAAACTAAAATATTTTAAAAATAGTTGCCCGTATCACAAAAATTCTGTGTACCTAAACTTTATTGATTGACTGTACATACATACATACATACATATGTATGATCCAGCAAAGCTATTTTCGTTAGGCTGACATTAGTTGTAGCGCGTATGTGTGTATGTGGATGCTGCACTCTTCCCATTAACCTCCATTGCCCGCAATCACATTACGCTCTACGCTCGCATAGACTTGGACTTGGTCTGGCTTGCCTTTGATACGCTGCTTGCCAACTCTCCCGCCCCAGCAATTTTGACACATTATCGATTTTTTTTTCTTTCGTTTTTCCCAGCTCTGAGGCCGTACTTTTGTGAAATTCGTAGCGTAGGCATTTTTAGCTGCCAAAAGTCGAAATGCTTTTACAAAAAAAACGTGCACTAAATCAGGAACAATTGAATGAGATTAGAGTCTAAGGACTCGAAAGTGAGTGAATAGTAAAGATTTAGTAGGATCTAAAGAATGATTTTCTTGCATCACTTTTGTTAGCTTTAGATATACAATTATTTTTGTAGTGCCCAGTTTTACCTCTGTCACGCTTAGAATGTGGTGGGCAATATAAAATACAATTGGCCGATGATTTTAATAACGCTACTGCTATATAGGGCATATACATAGGACTATAGGACGTGGCAGAAAAAAAAACTTACGTTATTTTAAAAGTTTTCAGAAGTAGAATTCTAGAAAAATAGTTCCGGTTAATGAATGTTCCATAATAAAAACTAAAAAATTGTAAAATCACAGGCAAAATCGAAATGTTATAAAAAAATTTCAACAAAATAATTTTTTTGCTTATGAATTTTTATAAAAATTTTAGGTATGCAGATTTATAGATCACTAAATTTTATTGTAATAAAGTCCATAACACATTTTTGCGAATTTCTCGGAAACCGAGTGGGCACCGAAATTAATTTTGGTAATTTTAATATTTTTTTTTGTGGAGAAGTGGGTCTGCTAGCGTGACAGAGGTAAAAAAAAAACGGCACGGATACACATGTGTGTGCCCCAATATTGTTTTACAGTGGGACATATTTGACCCATCCGCATTTTTCATAAGTGCACTAGAAAATTACTGCAGCCGATACAAATTTTATTTTATAAGTATTGTGCAAATTTCATAGCGGTATATTTCAGATATTGTATCATCTACCGTTTGGGCCTATTCTAAACCATTTTTAATTACATTTAATAATAGTATCCCTCAAGTATCGAAAGGGTTAAAGCGTGCATTTTGGTTCTAGCGACCATTAATATGGTGACTTGGCGCAAGAACTGCAAAGATATGGGTTTGAGACTGTCCAAAAAGTTCAAATAAAAATAAATCAATTAAAAAAAATTTAACTATTTTTAAGGCAATTTTAAAGGTCCCGGTAATAATTTTATCCGGCGCGACTATTTTTGTGGAATTGTCCATCTCAAAAACTTTAAAATTATTTCTCCATATCTCTTCTCATTTTCGATATATGTTTTTCACTTTTCATAGCGACTGTTGAGTGGAGGATCGACCTATCTCGGCAGCCACTTCGGTAACGCCCTACCACAAAAAACTTTTCAAGAACGCCATATTTCAGAGTCGGTTAAAAAACGCCCTATCTCAGCTGCTGATTCAAAAACGACCTATCTCAGCACATTTTCAATACATTTTGAAGTGAGATAGGACGTTTTTGAAACGAATTCTGAGATAAAGGGTTTTTCAATAAAATTTTTAAATAGGGTCGATCTTGAAAAGTTTTTTGAGAACTGGCTGCCGAGATATTTAGGTCGATCTTCCACTCAGCAGTCGATGTATGTACATTGAAGTATTTCCAATCCATTTGGGTTGAAAGCACCTGCCCAAAAGTGCACTGTGGTTTTGCCGTCGGTATTTTTGTTCGCGCGCAGTGCTTCAAATAATTTTTCTTAACTAAGGTGTATCGTATGTAAATTACGGACAAAGTAGAAAAATTTTAATAAAAAGAAAAATAATAGTAACTAATTTCACTAAAAATCGGAAGCGGCGAGGATACGCAATTTGGAATTTCGAAATTATATGGTGAAGTTTAAACCCAAAAAACAAGGCCACACAAGGTTTTTTCAATTTGTACAATTTTTTTACTTTTGGTTGTTTTTTTAAAAAAAAGTGTTACGCGAAAAGGATTGGTATTTTTGTTACTAATGTCAAATATGAAGATATTATCGTTTCCGCTTTACTGAGTTATTTACTTATTTTTTTTTTTTAATTTAACTGTGCACTATTTTTGTATGTATGTACATATGTACTAACTATAGACAATTATATAGAACTAGCCAGAAAACGAGAAAAAAACAGCTTTTCGCCAGCTTAGAGTGAAAGGTTGCCAAGTCCACTTTTAAAAAAAATTCATATTTTGATATTAGCAGAACTATTAAAAATGCATAGTTTTCTAGGAGATCCAACTACCTCTGTATTTCTAAGTTTTTATATGCAGTAATACGCTAATTTGTTAAGTCCAAGCCAGTCACAGAAAACAAAAACTTTTCATCAACATTCCGAAATTTGATTTGTTTTGAGTTGTTTTAGTTTGTATATAAATTTTTGCAAAACAAGCGCTTGAAAAAAACGTGTTTGAAAGATTTTTATTTCCTCCTGTAAAATAAAAAAAAAAAAAAAAACTCGACTTAGCAGCTTTTCACACTGAGCTAGCGTTTTAGTTTATTGCCCTTAAATGGTAAATACAATAAAATTTTTATAGTCTTCAGTCTGAATTCCAAACGACTTGTACTTTTAACGATTCGCGACGATTTTCTAGCATTTCATCGTCCTTTCACAGTGTTGAGAGATGAAACTTTCACTAGAAATGTGCAAACAGATGTAGACATACATACATACATATATATGTATATGCACATCGCTATAGTGATTTGAAACTGATGTCTAGAAGCTCGTATCTCTGTCGGTTTAACCGTTTATTGAACACATCTAAATTGTGTGTGCAAGGTTTTTTCTCATGGCGAGTGATTTCGAAGCCGAATTCACATGCATATCTTTTCTGCCACTTAGTGTCGGTTTAGGTTTACTCATCGCAAATTGCTAAAATAGAGGAAAGCAATTGGCGCCGCAAAAAGTAATTCGACTTCCAAAATGAATGCCCTGCGGCACAGCTGTGCTACAGAGGGTTAAGTATTCGCACTTTCACTTAATTCCGCGTTTTTTCGTCATGCACATGAGTGGTTTAATGCGCACATACATACATATTACACATTAATGCATGTCTTTTTTGGATTCGTTTTTTTTCGTTTATTTTTCGCTTGTTTTTGCTGTGCGGTATTTAGGTGCTGGTGGTGGTGGTTGTGCTGGCGGCGCTGGCGCTGGCGTTGGTGTTGGGTGTTGGGTGTTCCTCACGTGCATTTGCCATATTATGTGTGCATTAAAGCAACAATATCATTGACAATAATACAAAAGCGTTCAACAATGAAAGCACACACATATGTATGTATGCCCAAATGCAAACACAACAGAAAAGAAAATAAAAGAAAATCAAAATAAACAGTTGCAACATGCAAAGAGTGTAGCAAAGCAAAGCAAAAGCGTAGCGCCGCGTAAAGGCGCTTTGTCGCCACCATTCGCTACCTTGACCCCATTGCAAATGAGCTGAGAGCACCGCCAACTGGAAGTAATGGTAATGGCCGGCGGTAATGTCGGCAAAGTATTTATTTATGTACTTGCTTGTAGTTATTGTACCTGCTTACTTGTAAGTACTATGTACGAGTAGAGATTGCATGCAACGGCGCAATGGGAACGGCGAACAATTTGTGCATTCAATTATGCTTTTATATGTTTCTTGTTTTTTTTTTTGTTGTTTTTTGGTATTTTGGCAGGTCTATTATTTTTATTGCTGCCAGCAAAAGAAATGGAAGGAAATTTGGTAGACTCGATAAATGTAAAGAATTGCATGAAATCACGCGGCATCGAAATTTTGTAAAACTGTGAAGGCACTTCTTGAATATGTACTCCCAAGAGTTTGGATAGCTGGAAAGTGGCATAAAGATGTTAGAATCCATCTTATGTGTGATATGAACACTAGGGTGCCCATCGAAATTATTATTTTTTATTTCAAGACCCTACCTTCTAATTTCCTTTCTTTTTATGAGAAATGTTATGGCCTATTTTTATAGATTTTTCAAACAAATTTTTAGAGGTCGCGATGTTTTATTTTAGACAAGGAAGTACGGTTTTATCGATTTATCAGTTTTTGCATAACTAGCTAAAGTAGTTTTTGAGATACGCACATATCAATAAGTGGGCGTTGCCACTCCCAGTCTCCTAAAATTTCTTGAAACTCCACTTTTTTCTAAACAGCGATTTTTTTAAGTTAGCACTACACTTTTCGAAATTGGGAAAGTTAACTACTTAGGGCAGTAATTGTAGTGTTTTTGTTGTAAATTTGTTGTGGAAAGAAAAAATGTGTAGCTCACTTTTTTTAAGAAAAAATGGCATGCAGTGCTAACTTGACACCATGCACCTAGTCGATAGAATTGAGATATTGAAAATATTATAACGGCACTAAAAAATCAACGGTAATCTTTAGCGACTTGAAACTTGCACATTATTAGACTAAAATTCAATGGGCTATAAAACTGTGTATTCAAAAAAATTCTACCGCTTCTGAGAAAAAAGTTTGAAATTTGGGTGAAAATTTGTTGCACTTTTTTGCGGTCTTTTAAAAAGTTTTAAGCTTGAGTTTATGTGAGTTTTGTGAGAGAATGAACTATATTTTAATTGAAAATTCTTAAAAATAAATAAATAAACATGAGTGGCAAACAATATAACTTTGAAATGGGGGTGCTATTGTATTGGCCAATACTGTATATCCATATGTATGTATGAACGTTCATATCGTCGGCGGGATAAAAGATTATCATATGTTATTTTGGGAACTCTCTGAATTTGGCAAAAATATTTTTAATGTTTAAACAAATCTGCGCTAGAAATATCATTTTTCATGCAATTATTGATATGAAATATTAATTTATCTGTCGGTAGTATGTTAATTTAGTGGTCAAAGCGTTGCCAAGCGTTCATTGTAGCAAACATACTTTTAACGTGCGTCCTGTCAAAGCAACGCCAGTGTCAAAGCCAACGCGAAAGTTCTATATTATGAATAAGGCTTCAGAAAAAAAGGTGTTTAAAAATAAATTAAAAATATGTTGGTGTTTGGCCGGGCTACCCCTCCGATTTGTGGCGTGCGCCTTGATGTTGTCACACAAAGCGAAGGGACCTACAGTTTTACGCCGACTCCGAACGGCGATTGTATTTTGATTAGAAGCTGTTTTTTTTTAGCAG
Organism: Rhagoletis zephyria; assembly: GCF_001687245.7. Lineage (NCBI taxonomy): Eukaryota > Metazoa > Arthropoda > Insecta > Diptera > Tephritidae > Rhagoletis > Rhagoletis zephyria. The sequence goes on from NW_016159026.1 coordinate 25,877, forward strand.
AAATACACTCGGAGGTTTGACGTTGCCTGCCGAGGGGCGACCGCTGTTAAGAAAAAGATAACATAACTCTAGAAAAAACACCATACATGCAAAATTTTAATGCCAGTTGCTAAGAAGGAATCTCCAACTTTTTGTTAAATGCGTTTAGGAAGTGATTAGAGCACGTGTGTCAAGTTAGCACTACACTTTTCGAAATTGGAAAAGTTAACTACGGCATTAATTGTAGTGTTTTTGTTGTAAATTTGTTGTGGAAAGAAAAAATTTGTAGCTCTCG
>NW_016159026.1:26817-46435 GCF_001687245.7 Rhagoletis zephyria
TGAATGCATTTCCAGTAAAAACTTGCAAGTACTAGTAACAATTCGTAAAAATTTTTTTATATTGAATGGACCTATTTTGTATATCTTTCACAGAACAAATGGGATTTTATGAAAATTTAATCTAATCTAATTACCAACGAAATTCAAAATGATTTTGTTTGCATTTTATGTTTATTTATTTATTTTTAATAATTTTATTTAAATAAAATTCAATCTTTAATAGAAACCACAATAATAGAAATTTAAAGACTTGAAAAATTGCAAAAAAATAATCAAACTTAAAAAATTGTCATCAAATTTGAAATTTTAGAATATTTAGAAAATACTCGGGTATGCAGTTTTGTAGCCCATTCAATTGTAGTAAAGAAAGCGCAAGTTTCAAGTCGTTAAAAATTATCGTTGATTATTTAGAATTTTTTTTGAGGAGGGTGTTGTTTTTTCATATAAAAAAAAAAAAATGATCATGTTTATATGGAAGAAAATGGCAACACAAAAATTCTAAAAAACACCGGCAATTTTTAAGACTATAATTTGCACTTTATTAACTACAATTGAATGGTCTACAAAACTATAACCCGAAAATTTTTAAATATTCTAATTAAAAATTTTGAAATGCTTCTGCCGATTAAATCCTGAATTAAATTCATTTCAAGGCAAATGCTTTTATAAATTTTTATAGTAACAAAAGAAAAACATAATCAAATAACAAAATAACAATACCTCATTCAGGAATCGGTCAAAAACATTCCGATTATTTTGGCCGATACTAGCCTCGACATCGGCCGATTCATCGGTCGAACTCTAAACTACAACGTCTAAAATGCATAGCAAAGCTATCAGATGTATCGATCTTCTTACTCCCAGGTGTTCAGCAAAAATGACAGTTCCAATTCAGCTTTCCATTCGGGTGTCAGCGGTGTACAAATGATGTATCCAGGTTGGCGGAGGTATTAAATTCTCCATCCAGTCCGCTTCGATGTGAGATGGAGCCACGAGACCGTGTAATTTATTTCAGCTCTTATAATTAATGTCCTGTCTTATTGAAAAGTATCAAAAAATTATACTACTAACTATATCCCATATAAACCCAGTTCTCTTGGCCTAAAGCAAGGTTTATAAGAAGTAGGTTGGTTATAATATTGAGGCTTCCGTAGAGCAAATTCTCTTCGACTCTCTAGTGCCGCCACAACGGCTTTTGAATTCTGTCTAGTTTTGTTTGCTAATACAGGTTCCACACAACATTCTTTCAGAGACAAATTTTGATTGAGACGCACATTTCCCGAAAAAATACTTGCAATAGTAATGTAAGTCGAAGTTCGCTTCCACCCGATCTCGGATCCGGATATCTCTTTTGCTTAGTTAATCTAGGATTTGGCGATTTAACCTCGGTAATGTTAAGTACTTAATTTCTACCCGCAAATATTATTAGTTCTCGTGGTTGACTTGTACCTAAGACTAATGGCTGAGCAATGCCCTGAGAGTTGAGAGTGGTATCCATAGAAGTATGTTAAACACTCTCCCTTTTTTACTAAATTTCTATCTAATTTACACTTAAAATACATTTTTTAGGTTTGTGAGATTTATTTTATTTAATCAAGTTCATAAAGTTTTTACTAAAGCAGTTATACGAATATATTTAATGTAGCATTCTTCAATTCACAAGAGCTTTCAATCGAAAGCGCTTTACTCGAGCTTCATTATTCTGAAAATTAAAATAAATTAAACTTTTAAATGATTTTCCATTCTTATATTTTCTTTGACATAATTAGCGGTTATTTGAAACATGTATCTACTACATACATACCTTACTTTGAGGTTATTGAGCTAGACTTACACCCATTGGAATTAAAAAGAAATTAACTTTACAATAAAATGCGTACTCCGAATTCGAGTTTAATCTAACTACGAATAATACCCGTCCATTCTTAAATTATTGTTCTACTACGCTCGATAGTTACCTTCATAACTACATACATACGTACATATATCTGCTCATAACCGTTCGCACGAGTATCTAAATAAGCCAATCGAGGCTTATAAATTGAAATTAAAATTAATATAATACTAAGTAAAGTAATATCACTAGACGGTTGCGCGTTCCGCGGCGCGCGTAAATCCTCTAAAGAATGCCTCTGCTGGTGGCCACTTGCGCTAACTCGGCGCCCTAGAAGGGGGGGGGGCGGCTACTGGTAGCAGCAGCTGACAACGCCAAAAACGCAAAATAAATTAAAAGCGAAATACAGCAGCGAATCTCAGAGTACGCGCTCGCCCAGCGACGGAGTACGTTGCACCAGCAACGAGGCGGTCTTCGGCAGCGTTTCGCTGAATTCGGTGCACAGTTCGGTGGTGTGCTTGGGTATCGCGCTGCTGGCGTGGGCGACTGGGGTGGCTGGAATGCTGTTGTTGTTGTTTAATAGTTGTTGCGTTTGCTTGCTTGTGCTGCTGGCCGTGGCTGGAGGAGGTTTTTGTGCAACGCCATGTGGTGCCGCATCAGGCACAAGCCGACGCAACAGACCGCCTACGCAGCCCCAAGGGAACGTCCTGTGACAATGCAGGGAGAAAAAAATACGGATTTAGCAAATATTTGATTTCGCGGTCTCAAAAATATGTTATGCCATCAACACTTACCATTTAAGTGAGAGCAGCAGCCGGATGTAGCCTGGAATGATTGTAATTTTCTCGTTCTTCTTGATCGCCAGTATGATGCGATCGGCTACATCGTTGGGGTTTAGTGTGGGTACCCATCTAAGAGGAGATTATATTAGCATTTTTCGGTTAGATATATTTCTTGTATGTATGTATTCTTTTACCTGGCATTGACATCATCGAACATTCCGGTGGCCTGTATGAAGAACGGGCAGATGCAAGTGGTTTGTATGTTGCTATGTCCAAGAACATCCAATTCCAAACGTAGCGCCTCATCAAAGCCGACCTTTGAGATGGGTACATTGGAAATAATTTAGTTAGATAAGCCGATAATTCAAATTTTGTCTAACTTAAATGGTTTATACAAGTCCAACAAGACTGATAGGACTTTTGCCGGAAAGGAATCGGAGTTGAAAGGATTAAGCGGTCGCGCAGCTAAAGAGACACCACTACGTCTCTTTATTAAGTGAAATGCCATCAAAAGGCGTTCCACATGGCCCTACAGCCGAAAGCCCAATTGAACTGAAAAACTTCTGTTAGCGATGGAAAAATCGGCTCTGACTTAAGTCAAAGATCGACTCTCTGCTGAAAAACTCGACTTTTTGACTCGAGTTCAGCCACCTCAAGTCGACTAGAATTGATACTCACTCGACAAGTTTTCGGATTTTGTTACTAAGTATTCGAAGTATTCGATGCCAAAATTATTACCTCATTTATAAAACTAAACATCGAGTGCAATTAGTTGACAAAAAATATAATTTTCTCAATTATTAGAAATAATTAATTTTAAATTCATTACTTAAGAATTTTTTAAGACATTAAGTCGACTATCAGAGATGATTTATGAATGAATGAATGAGATGACTTTAAGAATCGAAAACCTGTAAGTCGAATCTGATAATCAAGAATCGATTCTATGCGCACCTTTCCGTCAATACTCCTGATTTAATCATGAAACTCTGTTAATAATTAAAGCGGTAATTTAGCACTTACAGCAGCAAATTTACTAGCGCAGTAGTCGACCAGCTTGGTAATGCCCACATGACCGGCCAAAGAGGCGATTGTCGCAATATGTCCACGCTGTTGCTCAATCATCCTTGGTAGAAAGGCTTTAGTAGTCTGCAAAGTCACGAATGAAAACAGTTTTTTTTCATGGTAAAAAATATGCAAACTAAATAATTCTCGTTCTACTATTTGCATATGTTTTGTAAAAGTAATTGAAAAATTTGACATACCCAGAAATGAGCCATCACATTGACGTTGAAGGAACGCTCGATGAGATGATCGGGTGTGTCCAAAAGATGACGCCCAGATACGACACCGGCGTTATTGATTAACAAAGTCACCTAGAAAGAGGATGCAGGATACATTTTTAAAAAATAATGTAGATCACAAATATTGTTGCTTAGGAGAAATCGATTTAGTTTATCGTTGGTTCGAAAGTATAATCCGATCATTAAATAAAAATACCCGTATCTACACGCAGCGTACCTGGCGGCCTCTCAATTTAATGGTTAACTTAAAACTTCAGCTGAAAATGCCTGTGTTTGTGATGTGAAAGGGGGATGAAAGAAACTTTTAACGAACTAACGACGGGCTACGCATTAGCTATCGGGGTCTGCGTTCTCATAAATATGTGTCAAATTCGTATTGGTCTGTCCACAGAGACAGAAGGCCTGGTTTCCAGTTCGGACGGTGTCTCAGGACCTATAGTAAGCCTTAGGGCCAGCTTTTCAGTGCCATTTTAAACTAATATTAAATAAACTAAGTTTAAATTGAACAGCTGGCTGACATTTCATTGGCTGATTTAGTTTAAATCAGCCAGATCGGGCGTTTAAACTGAGTTTAAAGCACGGCCGTGCACTGAAAAACTGGCTCTTAAAGTCTGAAACCGGCTACGGTAATGTATGTGTAAATAGCTTTAGCCTGCGTAGAGACATTGTCGGCCCCATGAGTACAAAACCTTGCCTCATCACGCACTGATCGGATTCCGGTTTTGAAAGAAATTATGTTGTTACTTTTTTTCAAAGTTGCAATAGAGGAAACCAAAGCTTCTTTTGAGCAAGTCGCCGAAAACTTTCTATAGCTTTAAGCAACCAGGTGTCATAATGGAACCTTAGCCTCTCCCTAGCTTCTGGTATCTTCAGATGTTTTCCTGCTACAGGTATAATACCAACGGGTTTCAATCGGTAACTGCGGTTCATTAGATCTTTCAATTGGATCAGATGCATTACAGGGCCAAGAATGGCGGTGAATGTCTGGTATATCGGGGATGTCTTAAATAGAGATAATGAGAATAGTTTCCTGAAAAAGTCAGACAAGGTCCTCATAGAGAGAGAAAAAAAAGCACTGAGTTGGTGCATTTTCGGCTCAGTTATTTTGATAGTGGAAAAGTTGCATTCTCTTTCAGTCGACGAACTAATAAGTTTCATAAAGGGGTCTGGTAGACCTTCCATATGAGTTTTACGTTTTTTGCATTCTTCTCTTTGTTATATTCGGTTTATTGATTAACAAGCAGTCCTAGCAAAGATAGTTGAAAGTCTTTTATAAGACAATTGAAAGACAGTAGGCAAGATTGTTTGAAAGATTTGGTTGCTCCGTTGGCAACTTTCACGGTGACAAGCTCTTTTGAGAGAAAGTACTAGGTATGTATAGCTCTCACAGCCGCAATGGCCAAGTCAGGAAAGCACTGGTGTGCCATTTTCTTGTAATGTTAAGATTTTATTGATTTCAATACAAATTCATTAAATTTTTTTGAAATTTATTTTATGTAGTTTTTTAAAATTTTTTTTTTTAGTTTAATTTAAATTTTATTAAAAGAAATTAAAATGATTTTTAATGTAAAAAATATAGTTTTTAGGAACAATAACATGTTTTCTTTTTAATTATATTCGTTTTTAATTTTGATGGAATTTAAATTTCTAGATTTTATTGTTGTCACAAAAAAATGTGTTTTTTTACTCTCATTTAATTTTTGGGAACATATTTTCAGTGTTTCTCAGTTTAACTTTTTCCCCTTTGTAATTTAAATTTCTTTTAATATATATATTTTTTGTTTAATTTTATTTTTAAAAACTTATTGCTAAAAGACAAAGAGAATAACGCTAGGACCTCCTCGCTGGCAATTAGTCTTTCGATAGGCAGCTTTTAGGATAGTTGCTAGAATTGACAATTCGAAAGGCTGTGGTGGGTTACCACAATTCAGTTATTTTTTCTAGCTAATCTTAACCCACTTTGAATATTTACATTTGCCTATATATTAGTTATTATACACATACATATGTATGTATATCTACCCAGACAAGTTATTGCGCAACTGATGTTTATCGACTTGCAACAAGTTCTGCCGCCATTTACTAATACAATTTATTTGCCAATGCGTTAAAGCCAAGAATTGTTGCGCAAAACTAATTTCGGCCATTTGACTCCAGCTGTTCTAGGCGTGTGAGTTCATAGCGCATGCGTGCCGGTCAGCAATTGATATTGATGTCAAGGCGAGCGGTTTCTAAGTTTTCTGGCAACTTTACATTTTTTCGTTTTCTTATTTAGTTTGGCTTTTGTGATGTTGTGTAATTGGTAAAGCAGCGGAAATTTATTTAATATTTTCTAAAAGAGAAAAAAAACGCTTAGCAAGTGGGTTTGATTCGTTGCTGCTGCCAATTGCCAGCTGTGCTAATGGAAGCCTTAAGAGATTTTTTTCCTTTAAGACGTCACATAAACTTGAAAATATTTTGCAATAACTTGTCAACTATGAAGGCTAAGTAAATTAGATTTTTAATTGTTTAGTTTTTAATCTTAATATATAAAAAAAAACAACCCGTAGTCATTCTATTTAAAACAAACACGCTTCTGGTATATTTTAACTCTTTTATGCTAAAAATTACCAACATAAAAGAAGACAACTGCTGTTGTTGCTGTTGCTGTTGTCCTGTCTAAAAGAGGTTTTTCGCGTTCAGTCAGTTTTTTTTTTAAATTTAAAGCATTGAGTGCTTGAATTCTTTCTTCATTGAAGCGCGTTGAATTGCATAAGCAAATATAACTAGTCCTTAAGCACTAATTAAATTTGATGGGTGTCAACTGCGCTGGCATTTAAATATTTTAAATCTCGCAATCATGTCAACAAACAATAACGGCAACAGCTGCCGCCGTTTGCATTGAAAAGAAGTGGTAGGCTATGCGCTGACGTGGAAAAATGAAACAAAAAAAGAATAACGGATAAGATAAGCAAGTTCACGTTGCATGCAATAAAGTAACTCTATATGTACATACATACAAATATATATTTACATAAATGAAATAGGGTCACAAGTCAAGTTGAAGTACGAGTGAGCGGCTTTGTTGTGTTGTGTGTGCGCTTCTGTAGCACTTCTGTGCCCTTAACCGACACTTCATACAAACTTTCAAGGTCGACTGAGTTTTTAATGCAAATGGTTATGTACTAAAATTCAAGCATTATTTAGCTTAAAAGTGTTTCAATTACTGCTGAGGTTAAACAGAGGAAGTTAAGAGCAGCGAGTTAGTGAACTACTTTAGATTGCGAGCGGTTGATTTGTTATGCGTTTTGAAGCTTCATAGAAATTCGCATTCAATTTTATTCTGAGAGAATGCCTGGGGGTCAAAAAGACGAATTCTTTCAAAAGTAGCTTCTATCAGGCCCATTTTGCGTTGGTAACCAAAATTTTGTTACCGGTAAAAAAAGTTCCTGGTAATTTTTAAACCCTTTTCGCATTCTGCGCACTGGTAAATTTTGTTCCCACTCCATAAGCAAGTAACAAAATATTGCCCAGTGAAATGTTCGGTAACAAGTAGAATAGGCCTGTAAATGGCAAAATGCATACCAATGCGTTTTTTTCCTAAGCAAATAGACTTTCTTCGTACATTCGTACGTATGTTCACCATCAGAGAGTAATCGAATGTCCTTTATTAGGTCGATATGGACTATTCTCTCTAGGAATTAAACCACTAAAATCGAGAGAAGGCACTACTGATTTGGTCCTACTATTTTATAATGTTTATAAAGCTTCGCATCCCCCTAACTTTGGACCTTTTGGTACCACGGTTCCCCTCTTTGGAAACTGTATCATATTTTAGGGCATCATGAGATTTTTTCTAAATCTTGCAGTCTCAGAAATTTATTGAGAATTTCGTTCTCCCTGTATTTGCTATAAAGGCAGGTCTGAGATAAAGTCTCTGAAAATTAGGAAAAAAGTTAACCCTGTGCACCAAATCTTTATTAGTAGTTGGCTCGTTCGCTTAAAAAATTCTTAATCAGTTATGAAAAATGTATTGAGTGCAGATTCTCTGTTTTTCAAAGGTATGAAAGAAAGGGTCCACTGCGTCCCGTGCAGAGTTAACAGGCTTTGTTATTAGAACCGGTGTGCTTGCTCGTTGGCTTTGATGCTTTGAGAGAATGGACTGCCCTCTAGCTCAACTGATGAAGATTTGTCTTTCAGTAAATCAAGAACTTCGATCAGGCTCGTTTCTATTACACTAAATGTAGTGGATTTGTTGTTGACACAATTTAACGTAAAACTGTCTAGTCTCTTAGCTTCTCGTCGTACCGTAATTTTTGAACCAGTTGGCAGTTAAAGGGTTAAAATTAAGATTAAAGGTGCTAAGGAAGTTTCCTACTTAAGTTGACTTTTAGTATCAAAGTGCTCCAATAATTATAATTGAATCGTTAGGTATTAGTCGATTTAATATACCTTTTGAGAGCTTTGTTACTTAAACTCTGATTACTTACGTCGCCAACTTCATTCCGCAACACTTCAGCTGCCTTGTAAACTTCCTCCTTCTTTGAAATATCGACAACATATCCTTTACAGTAGCCGCCATCAGTTTCGACGATTTCGATGGTTTCTTGTATGCCTGGAATAGCAATAAATAAATCAAAATTATATAAATTTAGAGGATTCTATGAGCTTTTCTTCAAAAGTATATTAACTCGAAATTCACGGTTTTTTAAAAAGACGAAGAATGCAATTTTCGCTCTGATTGCTTTCAAAAAATTACTACAAAATATTGCACCTGCTTTTTCTGTGAGCTTCTTAAGTAAATAAGAAGTACCAAAAGTGAAAACTTTTGAAAAAATTGTGCGTTAACATCCTTTATTTATTTTTTTTTAATGCTTCTTCCTTTCATATCACAATTCCTTATAGTTTTTGTGTCTCGCATACTTACCATCTTTATTAATATCCCAAACGATCACTTTGGTGCCCATTTTACCCAAACGTTGAGCGAGCAATCGGCCAAGTCCATTGCCTCCACCAGTTATTAAAGCAATATCTGTGTTCAATTCCTTCTCGGGGTAACCGAAGGTAATGTAGTATAAGTCCTGGAAGAAAAAGAAAAAATTATATGAATTAAGGGAATTCTAAATGAAATTTTCATAGAATAAAAAATTTAATCTAGAACTTTTTTTCTTAAGTATCTTGAATCAAACATTTAATCAATCAAATATTTAGATGTTTTGCAATAAATATATAAACTCATGCCGAAGTGATACATTTGAAGCATCGAAGCAATTTTTTTCGGGACGAGTTTCCGTCATGCCTTATCAATTTTGGTTTGGAGACAAACCGCTTTCGGCGTTGTGCCATCTTCAGTGTAATTTTTCGTTTAACAATCAAAAATAAACTGCCAATAATTCCTTTATAAGATGTATATATAATATACATATAATCAAGATTGAAGGTTGCCATATAATTTTACACATGCACTAGCAAATATCCGGCGTGCTTAAATGCGCCTTAGACGTACATTTGTGTGGTTATTCCCTCCCAAAAGATTTTAGGAGCTTTATGAAGTGAGATTTTCAAACAAATTTTCGATTTATGAAGCACTCTTTTTTTTCTTGAATTATGGTGTTAGTTAATACACCAAGGCATTTAGAAAGTAGGTTAAGTATCGGCGTTCTTCTCGAAATTTAATTTATAATCTTAAAACTCGAGTCAATATATTGCGCGTTTTCTTCAAAGGCCTATTAATTCAATATTTACCTTATCTTATCAAATTAAATGAATTAAATTTTTCAAATACCCGCTTCGAAACAGTAAAGTTTCTTAAAAGTCTTTATCTTGATACTGGTGTTGTAATATTTAGTTTATTTTAGATATTAAATTTAATAAAATTTTTCAGACAGGTGGCAACCGCCTTCAAAAATATTTTTCGGCAGTAAACTTTCATAATCCCCTTTAGTCTGACACTCAGATTGCATTATTTAATTAATTTCATCCATTAAATTAAATTTAAATTTTCAAGCAGGTGGCAACTTTCCCAGAAAATATTTTCGGCCTTCTTAAACCTCTTTCTTTTGACTTCCATACTGCAACATTTACTTTATCTTAACAATTTACTTAAATTGCAATTTTCCAACAGGTGGCAACTCCCCAATTATCATTTTTTCTATATCTTAAGTTAGACCTCTAGCAATAGACCAGTGAAAACTGCATTCGATTTCAAGCATTAGGGCTGGAGTGATGTTCGAACAAACATACAGACAAACAGACAAATATTCTAAAATATTTTAGATTTGACTTCTATTGCTCTAATAAAGATCCCCATATTAATTTAATGTATAGATATGTCCATATGTATTGATTTAAAGACGTGACTTTTCCAAAAAATAGTAATAATAAAATTGGGTTGAAGTTCGTTGCTTAAGTCTTTCGTTTCATACAAAATTTGCCAACCGCGCGAGGCACGCATTGCTGAGCACAAGTAAATTAAACGAAATATGCTAAAGGTTGGAAAATTATATAAAAAAAACAAATTTGTATCTTCTAAGCACTCAACGGCTGCTAAAAATTAGATTCGTTTACTATTCGAAGACAACTTTATGTTAAATCCACACTTATCGAGTCGCTTTACGGGCTATTGAGCACAAATGATATATTGTGTGCGACGTTTGATTTGCATAGCACAGATTTGAAGAAAAATAAAGAAGAAAAAAATGTATAAAACTAACAAAACACGCCTCATTTACATAAACCGAAGGCAGTACTTGGCGAGAGTCATACAAAGCTCTTGGAAAGCTTTTGATGAGGCAATAAACCATCGTCACACACAAAGCGCATATGACCTTGAGCTGTGGCAAATACATGCAAGCCAAGCCACGCTAATAACTCCGGCCAAGCAGTTGAACTACTTTTTTTATGTGTAAATTTTTTTTATTTATTTTTAGTTTTACACAATAAATCTCAAATTATGATACGCATAATTTTGTTTGTGTTATTGTTTTTGCTTTTCATGTTTTCATGCTGCTGATGTTTTTGCCATTATTATTGAGTTAACTATTCGTGACAAAGGCATGTCAACGTTCACTTTGTGTCAGCGTAAGCCAGTTGACTGCACACATTTACATACATACATACATATATATTTCCGTGTATGTATGCATGCATGTATGTATGTAGTTATGAAGGCAGACGATTTGTCCTTATCATGTCTGCAGCTGTCAACCGGCAATGCATTTCTTTTGATGAAATATATCTGCGCCGTTTTTGCGTCGTCTTTCGCTGGCCACCAGCGGCGACGTTCAGTCAGTTTGAGCTTCCGCTGTCGGTCGGGTTACTAAAGCGTGAAGTAAGTACATACATACATACGTAGGAAAAAACAAACAAACAAAAAAAGAGTAGAATAAGTAATGACTAAAAAGTAGCAATGAAATCACTTGCGCTGGCTTCGCTTTACTTTTAATGGCAACTTGTAGGTTTGTAAGAAACTTAGCACAGATGCTGTAATACAAAATTGTGATTTAAAGAGTGCAGACATGCAGAAAAGCATTCGAGACACTTTGTTTGCATGTCAAGTCGATGTCTCGGTTTTCGCTTTGTCTCGTCGCCTCGTCGCTGCGTTTAGTAGTCTTCGTTATTAATGTGAAAATAATTGTTTTACCACTTTAAATAATAATCGCGTGACGTACTCTGAATTGTAGCAGCAGCAGCAGCAGCAGTGAGATAACTGATGAGCGACATGGGACATAATATATATTGACATGCACATCTGTATTTGCACGGTGTATATGCTTTGCGTTGGTATTTTAAGTGGAGCTCTGATGCCAAATTGTCTAAAAAATTATCTCCGAAATAAGTTCGCTCACTAATCACAGGAAGCGAATGTCGCTACACAACAAATTTGGCAATGTTTTATTAGAGCAATTTGCAAAAAGAAAATTAACTCGGAATTCGATCTAATTATATTTTATAACTCTATAAGGAGAGATGGATAATAAAAGTATTCTTTCGAAATGTTTTAAACTATTTTTCTCGGCTTGGTAAGCATTTTCTCAAAGTGAAAAAAACACAAGAGATAGCATTTAAATTTGAGATGAGCTACGAGTTAAAATCGGGATAATTCCGTAACTCCGGTGGACGAAGTTAGCAAAAATCAGAAAAGTAGCCTTTACATATGCAAATAAATATCGTGTAGGAGCGCTGTAAGCAGTTCCTGGTAAGGTGATACAGATATGAGTACCCGAACAGACATTTGCTCGAGACGGAAACTAACCCTGGGCTCGTCAGAAGGCATCTCTATGAACTGAAAGACTGGAGCTCGTAAAACAACCACTGTACCCGAAATTGTGTTAACTTGAAATCTATGGCATTTACAGTCCAGTCGTTAAGTGTCATAAGAAAGAAATCAATTTCTAAGCACTAAGCCAAGCGAGTAACTTTTGTGACGGTTGACCCCCCAGAATCGATGACCCTGTCGCAACTACAAGTGGATTGAGTTACGTGCGAATACCACTCAACCAACACATAGCTTGATATTTTTATCAAACTGCTGGTATGCAATGAAGCCCTGCTATTAGCGCGGTCAATATTTCAGAGAGTATTCTTCCCGTCATCCTCCTTTTTCCCAAGGCACATTAATGCTATTCGCCTTTAAAGAATGTAGAGAATTTCTTACTGTGGGTATATTATAAATCGGCTCCTTCGCAAGGAAAATTTATACCTCGGAAATAAAACTCGATCAGATAACGGAGATTTTAGAGTTTTTATAAAAATTATATAAAAAGCTTTGACATACTGAAAAGCTTCGACTGTGATACACTGGCAATCAAAAGTGAGTGCATTGTGTTTTTTGTTTAATATTTGCAATCCTTTTCAAGCAAAAATTTTTTGGTTATTTTTTTATAAAAATATGGTTCATGCTTTAATCAAAACCACATAAGTCAAACTTTCAAACTTTATACAGAACTTGCAAGTTTTCAAACATAAGGGACAAAAGTGTTGTAGAATAAAATACGCAAGACCATTTGCCATCAAAATTAAAAAAAAAAACATTAACGCTATATTTTATGAATTGCACTTGTTATATGGAAAAACTAAAAATTCCGTCGGCACAAAAGTCATTACAATTGAACGCGATCTTTTAGCCGTTTACTCAACATTTTTCTAAAAATTCAGATTAAAGAGTTCAAAATTTAGACGAAAATTTTTTGAATTTTCCTAAGTTCTGCATAAAGTTTGAAAGTTTGACTTATGTGGTTATGATTGATGACCATCAACCATATTTTTATAAAAAATAACAAAAAAAATGTATCATGAGAAACATTCCAGATATTAAACAAAAAGACCAACACCTCACTTTTGATTGCCAGTGTGTACATACATACATATGTACATACGTAGATTGTTCCAGCTTATATTTTTTCTTTAATCTATTAGATTTTACATACAACATTTTTTTGTGAATATCTGTACTATGGGATGTAATTCTAATAGTGTAGTACACCCATTTGGTTGTCAAAAATTTTATTTGAAGAAGTCTCTTCCTTTTTAATATGTATAAAATTAATGACTAAATGTCTGAGAGTTTCCTTTCTCTGCCGCCTGAATAGGTGTCTCTTTTACTAGAGAATTTTAAAACTAAACACAGTATGAATACAAAGCAACTCCAGTTTCGGCTGAGAAATCATATCAAAATTTTAAATGATGAGCCATACAAAAATATTTAAAATATTTAAATATACAATTAAATTATTTTGCTAAATCGGAACCATTTACTGATCGTTTGTGGAAAACACATATTTAGTATGTGCACATTGATATGAACGTAAGTATGTATGTACGTATGTAAGTACGACAGTTTCAATTATTGCAACGTCACATTTTCCTTTTTAACAATTAGCGCACGTTGTCAAACTCACACGAAAAGTGGCAATCATTTTCTTGTGATATTTGTTTTTTTTTTTGCTCACATGCATATGTGTGTACCTACATAGATGCTTTTGTAAATATATGTATGTATGTAGTTCAATTGAGTCACGCTTTAAAGGCGCTTAAATGCGCTCAATTGAAAATGAACAGGCACGAGCCGAAACGACAGAGCAAATATCCAAATATTTACATAGACGGAGTGCAAGTCGACAAATGGCTTCAAAGTGTTCGGTTCAAAATCTATTCCTAGAATTTTTTTTAGAGGCACTCACTTCAGAGCAACCACTCAATCTGAAACTATTTGAGTAATGGCAAGAAAAATCATTGCCAAGAATCTATTTGTAATCGGAGAGGGGCGCAATTCTTCCTTTTCTCAAATTAAGTTGCAAATATGTAGAGAAGTTTCTCGGCCCAAAACTGTCTATACGGCATGCGCCAACCAATGTATAAATTATTATTTTTTTTTGTGTTGTAATACAAACAAAACTCATAAAATCGTTAGCAGGTGTCACAAAAAGTGCTTCCCTTGATTTTGTTCACTGACAAACAAACATTTGAACACAGATATTTTCATATATTTATGAATAAAGCTTAGCTACAGCATTTAATGGAAAGGCGCAAAAAGCTGAGTGTATCAACTGTAAGTATTCACAAAAAGGTGCTACTTGGTGGCTGAGTAAACAAACAAAGAACTCGAACAATGACTTTTGAAAATATTGAAAGTAATCAGTAGCCATATCGGGTAGGTAAACATTAACAATGGACTGTGAATTGAATAACAATGGTGAGGAGATGACAGGTTTGACGGAACCGATGTTGAGCTTTATGAACTCAAACTGTGTGTGGATATGTATGTATGTGTGCATGAGCGTGCATATTTGTTTACAAAAGTGACCATTACTTATGTGACTACGTGTGTGGGTTTCGAATTGAATATGCCATAAGCGTATATTCTTTATCAAATAGAATTAAATTGAATTGAAAATTGGCATGCAAAGCTAAACCTTTTACTGGCCAAGTGGAAGGCAATTCAATTTAGCTCCATTTATGGAGATCACTCGAAACGCTTTATTAAGCAAGCCTTAGGAAATACTGGGCCTTATTCAATTTTAGGCAAGTTGAAGCTATTCAATTGCACTCGTGGAGTACTTACTGTATATTTTGTTTACACTTTAAAAACGATGAAAATAACTGCAAATATTAGGGTCCAAACAGCTAGGCTTTTACATTTTTTCCACTTACTTTTATCGATGATTACGATTACAGTAATCGGAATGCTAAAAATTTTCTAGATTACAATTACAGTAATCGCAATCCAATGTAATCAAAATGTAATCGTAATCCTAAGTGCTCTGCTCTGGTATGTCATTGTAAAAATGTTTGTCAAAATTTTTGAATTGAATTTGTAGCTATGGCTATCGCTCCTGCAATCATCGTCCTTTTTAACCATTGCTATCGATAGATAATTATCTATGTAGTATCGATGCCGATAATTTTATCATTATAGATAGTTTTATCGTAGCTACCAACGCCTTTATTAAGCTCATTGTTGCTGTTACGGTCAACTACATATGTGTTCATCGATGATTCCCCTTTATCGCTGTCATAGTTGTTTCTTATTCATATTTGCGTAGCTTTCAAAACTACAACAAAAAACAGCAATTAAAGAATATCTACATAATTCTATTAGCTAAATAACTTTTTAAATTTCTGTTCGTCGCGTCACCTTTCAAGTAACTCCCAAGGAATTTTCCTTGAACAACTCGCAAAGTTTTGTACTCAGTAAGGAATTAGACATTGAATCAATACAATGCTAGCGAGACTGTATTTTAATTAATTCTAAATATCTGTATTGATTTCAAGTTTTCTTGATCACCTCGTGCTTGCCACAAACTGGCTTAGCACTGCACAGACATTCCTAAATATGCAAATGTCTACACAGTAAATTGTAATATTACACGATTTGAGTAGTACCGCGATATAAAATACTGTGATTATATTTATCAATTTGCAGCCAGTTTTCTGACTCTACCTAAAATCAGTAGACCTGCGTATCCGTTTGCAAGCAGTTCGAAACCAGTTACGAAAAGCTCAATTCAAGCAAAGGCAATTCTAGTTTCACCAACACCAACATACTATATTGGTATCGGTGACATAGTGTTGCGCAAAACGTTATGAGAGCGCATGCGCACGCGCGTCAATGCAAGTCCTTTGTAAATATTCTAAGTCACACTGCGGGCAGCAACCATAAACACAAAGCTAGTAGCAACAGCAGAGGTGGCAGGAGAACTGAATGTTGTGCGACTGTGGCCGCTTTAACAGCAAATTGTTGTGTGGTTTCAGTCTATTGGCATTTTCAAATTGACTTCTTTGTTGAAGTAAGCATAAGTATTTTTTTAAGATATCAATAAATACAAAGTCGAAAGCACTTAGCTGAGTGGCAATGCGCATTTTAATTGCCTTCATAAAAAATGTTAGGCGGCATATATACATACAACTGACAATCGCTGCCAAAAATTTGATTTGCTCACACAAGCTCCTGGCTGAATCCTTATCCATTCGTCCTGAAATATGTTTATTAGCCAGAAATGCGATTGCTTTATAAAAAGAGAACCATTTTCAAATATGAGTGTTTTTCTCTCTAGAAAATAATTTACATAACTCACATATGCGGTTTTGCATTTTGTTGATACGCGGTTTTGTACTTTAAACGACGATGTACATTAGGGGGGTACTTAAATGTACGAAGCCAATTTTTACATCAGATTTCCAAAGCCTAAACCCCTAAGTCGATGCTACTATAGTCGAAGACATCACATATAAATTTTGGTCCCGATTGGAGTCGGTTAAGGCGTGACGCACAGGGGTAATAATTCTGATTACCCTATGAAGACGTTTTAACCGATATGTGATATCTTCGACTTTAGTGGTATCGATTTTGGGTATTAAATGAAAAAATTATTTTTAATTTTTTGAGTCTCCATGGAGCATCTGGCCTTGGACCCCATTGCGACACGCCTTAGACGACTCCAATCGGGATCAAAATTTGTATGTGATATTTGTGGCCGTGGAATTACCGACTGATGGGGAGGGACCAAAAAAAAACACCGCTTATTGGATTTCTTAAGGACCAGCGTAATGTACATATGTAGGTGCATAGATACCACAAATAGCTATCAAGCGACAATAAACACTTACCGAAAATATTGACTTGAGAGACTTGAATTAACTGGAGAATTTCGGTTACATTTTGCTGGCAGATGCAGATGGCAAAATTTTTAAAATGTTTATTGGATGTAGTAATAAATTTACTTTCTTGGCCAAAAAATTTAAAAATGTAATATGTCGCACGTTTAATAATATACAAAAGTATTTCAAAATTTCAATTTTGTGGGAAAACGCAAAGTTTGATCAATTCATACAGTTGGTATACAAAAAGACAGTTGAAAAGACCAATACCTTCGCCATATTTGGGAAGTTTAGCCATCTGTTAAGCTGAACATGTTCTACTTATCAAGCTTATTAATTGTATGAGAAAATCTCTAAAAATGTAAATTTTGAGTTACATCTCTATATTATTAAGCGTGCGATGTAGTATATCGAGGGCTTATATTCCATACCTTCTATCTGTACTTTTCACAAAAATGGCATTCTGATATAAAAATCCGCCTCAGACTTAACGGTCATCGGTGATATTAATGTTGACCTCTTCTATAGCGCTTTACGGAAGAATTTACTATTAAATTGCAGAGTCAGAATTAACATCAGTTATTACAGGTAAGTCCCAGATGGGTTCCAACATCACAAAGTAGTTTTTGTGAAAATTGCAGATAGAGGCTATTGAATAGAAGCCCTCAATATTAAATTCGATATGAAATCCATTCGCAGACCCACAAAGTATTTCTACGTCACTAAACACTGGCATTAACTAATTAACTTAAACAAAAGACTGAAGCGACAAACTTGCCAATTCGCTACTGATTTCTTAAATGCAACGCGCACCACCGTTTGGCCATACATACATACAAACACACACCAAAAAGCTACTGCAGTTACACCTTTGCTTACCGCCAAAAGAGCAAGCAAACATACATACATACATGTTCACGTACTCACACCTGCAACAGCGAATACACATACACAGCTTTGACGCAGTCGCAATTCACTCGGTGGTGGCGTCAGTTTGACCTTCTGCATGAAGTTACCCCGCCAGACTGTTGGTATTGCAAAAAAACGGCACCGAAAAGCAGCAAAGCAACAGCAAGAAAATGAAAATAAAAGGTATTACAAAAAACAAGAGCAATACAAAAGCAACACCAATAAAAACCAAAATTAAAATCAGTAAATACTGCAGAGCGCGCGCACACTAGCCAAGTGCAACGGCTAAGGCTTCCATGGATCAGCCACGGGCAACCGCAACTGCAAAGAAAAGATTGTGGCCGCGCTGTTGATTGCACTGCTGCTCATTTACTCATTGGTTGGCCGGAGCTGGCGATTCGAAATGCTCAATAAAGCCAATTACAACAAAATCAAAAGCAAAGTGGGTAAATGGCTTCGATTCGATTTTTAATAAGTTGAAGTAAGGTAAATGGCAAAGAGCAGTAATCAATTTATGTAGACTGCAGTGTCAGTCTTTTGCTCCTACTTCTCACGCTCTCACTCCCGATGCTCTCTTGGTATATTTTTGTATGTGTGTATGTATGTATCTCAGCCGCACTTTTTTTTAAAGCTTTTCGTATTGGCTGAGCGCCAGTTATGAATTAAATTCAAAGCCAAAGCAAAGTTGTTAGAAAGCCATATACGGTAAGCAAGTTTCTTCCGTTAGTTCTGTTGTTGATAGTTTAATATTTTTGGAGTCAAGGAAGTTTTTTGGAGAATGGTTAGGGATAAATACGTATACGTGCATTTGTAATTCATTTTCATTTATTTTTAATTCGAGTAATATTTGTCGGTTTTTCCTCATCTGGGCCATTCCATTGTGACTGGTGGTACATTTGACTCCAGAATGTAATCAATTTGAAATAAAACCAAACACCTTCTAAGTACTGTGCAAGTATTATTTGCCATTTGTGACTATTTTCAAGCTAGATTTTTTTTGTTGTAAAATATATAATATACGCTTTCGCATTTATTATTATTTAGGCTGACATAATCTTCATAAATAAATTTTCAAATATATAAAATTGTGACTGGTAGGGCAGGTCCATACGTGACTTGGTCAAAGTAATTATGTTGAAGTAAAAGTAGATAACATTTACAGCTTCTTTTTATTTTTTTAAGATTTTCAACAGATTGATCCAATCTAGTAGTTTAGTAAAATTAATGTTGTTTTCCTCTTTTAGATGGAATTACCCCTCTTCCTTTTATTTCATTTTATGTTTTCATTGTGATTTATTTTACTGTATGTTTAATTTTAATTTAATTATTTTAATTTCAGCTTGTTTTTTGCTATTTTTGTTTAATTTAACTTACATTAATTCATTTAAAGTTAAATCAATTTAACTTAATTTAAAATATTTTTTTAATTTATTTTTTTTCATATTTAATTTTATTCTATTTTATTCCATTTGATTTTATTTTATTTTTTTAATTTAATTTTATTTTTTTTTATAGATGTTGTTTTAACTTAGCCCAATTTTATTTTGATGGTATGTATTTTACTATATTTTATTCCATTTCATTTAATTTACTTTAGTGTACTTATTTAATGAGTTTGTTTAGTTTTAATGTAATTAAATTAAGTATTTGTCAATGTTAATATAAATGTTAACCAGCCACAATAACATTGACAAATACATAGTTTAGGAAGA
>NW_016159026.1:46535-99620 GCF_001687245.7 Rhagoletis zephyria
TTTTTTTTTTGCTAAGAAAGTGTCTTATATCTATATCTATCTAAATCTATAACAAACTAATGTACCAGAGATTTATGAACACAATGTGGGGGTTCACTAGGGTGTTTGATTATTCGCCTTTTTTCCCAAAACCGATTTTCGATTTATTTGTAAAATTGCAATTAAAAAAAAACCTGGTTCCCAATTTTGAGAACAAGAAAAAACCGGTTGAACCGGTTTTATTTTACAAAGTTTTCATACAGCGAAAATGCTTATGTTGGTATGAAGTCACGGCCAAAAACTTCAATAAAACTAGTAACAGTAAAAATAAAAATTAGTGAAAAATTCTCTTTAGCTCTTATTTTAACATTGTTTTTAATACTTTATTGCATTTTTCTGGCTTTGTTTAGGATTTTAATAGTGCTCTTGCTGCCGTAGCCGAGTGCTTAGATGTTCCTACTGCCACTGGGGAGACCCATGGTTAAATTTATGATCCCAGCAAGATCAAAAAAAGTGTTTTAAAATACTGGTGGCGCCCTTCGGCAGAACTCCGAGTGTACTTCTGCAAAAAAAAAACTTCTCCGGAGTATAGTAAAAGTGCAGATCTCTCAACTTGTGTCACAACATCATGAAGCAAAACACGGATTGCAGGAGAAGCTCGGCCAAACACATAGAAAATGTTAAAGCGAAAAGCATTCATTTATTGGAATCAAAATCATCCCCAAAAAACCTACGATATAGTTTTAAAATCATTTAGTGGTTTCACTTAAACTGGAGAAAGCCTTGAAAACTTCGAAAAATAAAAAAAAACCGGCTTGTTCGATGAAAAAGACCGGATTATTCGATATTCGAAAACCGGCTTGGAAAACCGAGTAAATCACTCTAGTGTTTACACATGTCCGGTTATCAGATTATCTGGTTATGTGGTTATATTTATTATTCAGTTGTATATCGTAAAATAAATACACTACGGAAATAAAAATTCTAGTAAGATATTTTAGACCCTTTCTTATTGCAAATATAGTACACTTTTGTCATAGATCAACAAATCTAGTCTTTTAATATTTTGATGGGCATAATTTTTTAATTTTTATCAAAAATTTTTAGCCCATATAAATTATAATTACTGGTGGAAGATGAAGAAGGCCGGGATGGCGTTGGAAGTGCAAAAGACTTACCTAAACTTGGTGGTTCTAATTAACACCAGCCAGGAAGAATCAGAAGAAAGATCAGACGCGATTCGTTGAACTAAATCAAAATCGCTTTGCATATTAAATTAAACACCCCATTAACCCTTTCTTTCCAAAACAACAGTTTGAGTTTGAAGTCAAATAATCTCAAATATTAACAATTTCAAGGCCTTTTATGATTGACATCAAACGAGCATTTAATATATTTTTAACAATTAATAAGTTTTATCCAAAACTGCTATTGAATGAGCTCATAACCCATAATCAAAGCTCCAACATTAAAATCAATCTGGTTGTCTTGGGTAGAAAAGGGTTAACTACTTACATATATTTGAAGATAAGAAAGCAAAGAAAGAAATACCAATATTTTTATATTTAAATTATTGAAAAATTGTTATTTTTTATTTTGTTTTCTGCACACGAATAAATTCTTGATTTCTTTGACCCATTTTGACCGGTGGTATAGAAATTGCCTTCTTCTGGCCGCCTTAAATTTCTTATGATTGAAAAAATAAATAAAAATTGGTCGAAACAATGAAAATCACAATTTGAGCGGAAAATATAAGTCCAATTTTAACAGTTAAATTATTGTTTTTATTGTCATGATCACCGAAGAAAAAAATAGTTTGTATAGCTCAAGCTACCTGCATAAAACAGATTGTACATAAAATTTAAGTGGTAAAATAATCGTTGCCCACATCGCGTGCCGTTATTCGATATTAAGGCTGTTGCCTTGAGTGGTTAGAGATGTACACTGCCACTCGGTAGGATTCAGGTTCCAGCACTAGATTAAGCAAAATACCTAAATAGTTGGGAAAGCAACACAAACCTCCGTGTGTAATCCTGTCGTGAAAAAATCTCATAAAAAGACCATCTGCCATTCAAAGATGGCGAAAAACTACAGGTCCGCCATTTATGGGACAACATCAAGAAGCACACCACAAATTGGAGGAAAGGCATGGCCGAACACTAAGAAAAGTGTGTAAGCGCCAAATTTTATTTATTTAATTTTCATAATATACATATAAATATGTATGTATGTAATTATATATTTTGTTAAGTTTTTTCGAGTAGCATAACGCCAGTTATGTTGACTTTAATCGCCACAACGCGAAATCTTGGCACAAAAATATGTACAAATACTAACGGAGCTGGCGGCAAAGTTTAAATCACTTAAACCTAACAAAACGCAGTATTTTGTGTTCAAATAAAAAAAAAAAAAATTTTTTATATTTTCAAAGCATGTATTTTTTTTCAATGTAAGTAATGTCCCACAAACCTCCACAACCGTTTGACTGCAGTTGATTGAAGATTTTCCGTTGATTTGTTTGCTTGAAATGTATGCAATGAAGATGACACCAACAAAAAAACAATGAAATGCATGTTTAACATCTGCACAAATTGAATGCATGCCGCATTGCACGCTTTGCTCTTGTGCGCACATTTGTTTTGCCCACTCACCGACATCCCCTCCAAGACTCACAGCGCACTCAGCGCGTTCTCTTCATCACGTCAGCACTTGCTGTTATTGTTGTTATTCTCTACTTGGCTGCCTCTTTGCCAGTGGCAATTGTTAGTGGCATTATTTGTGGCCATTGTTTATTTTCAGCCAATGCGTACATACCTACTATCGTACTAAGATGTGTGCATATGCACGTTAGGGTGGTCCTTAAATGTAGGAAGCAAATTTTTACATCAGATTTCTTAAGCCTCAAACCAAACGTCGATGCTACTATAGACGTCTTAACCGACTTCAATCGGGGCCAAAATATATATCGATTTTGGGTATTAGATAAAAAAACAATTAATTTTAATTTTTTGAGCCTCCATAGAGGCATCCGTGCGACATGCCTTAACTGTCACCAATCGGGACCAAAATTTATATGTGATATCTGTGATCGCGATATTACCGATTGAGGGGGGGGGTAAGACTGAAAAAATCGTTCATTTGATTTTAAGTACCACCCTAACATACATACGTCTGTACATACTAGCAGCGCGCGCAAAACTCCGCGGTAAGCGGGCAATTTAGTGCTGCATAATAATTGGACATATTAAGTATTTGAGCTGCTCAAATTGTTAATAAAATCTTTGCCAAAAAGCAAACAAAAAAAAAAAACCGACTAGGTGCAACAACAGCTTTGGGCCGCATATGCTGCTTGCATGACTTGCATAATCGACATTGAGCGTTGTGCAGTTGGCAGATTTTCTGATATATCTACTCGTTTATTTATGTACGTTTAGGAAAATTAGTTAGCTGATTTTTTTTTTCTACTTTGCACATGCGCAAAGAATCATTAATAATTTTTTTTCATTTTGTGGTTAATTATAACTAGAGGCAGTATATGTAGTTTGTTTGTGCTTTAATAACTCAATATGTGTACTGAACAATGATTTGAGTAAGTTTTTATGATTTCGTTATTGCTATCGTTATCGATATTATTATATGTATATATCTATATCGATTTGGTTTGCGCTGCAAGTATCGTTATCGATAATTTTGCAGACCAATATATATTATATTAATCGATATAAACATTGTAATCGATATCGATAAGTTTCCCAAACCATTTGGCTTAGTAGAAACTTACATCGGAAATAATGCGAACATATTATGCTGTTGCAATATACATACATACATATGCATGTTTAACGATTGTTTGAATGTCATCATAATAACAGTAGGCAAAGAATTCTTACATCTAAAAAATCGAAAATATTTTAATAAATGTTGGCCTTGCAAATCGAATAAATAGAACTTTTAGTTTCTTTTTGTTTGTATATTGAACTAGACTATAATTTGCATAATACAATATAAGTACGTTTACTTATATTAACATAACTACATACCTATGCTCGCTGAAATCCAAGCTCAAAAACCTGTTTATTATATCTAAATTGAAATATGCGGTGCATTCTAGGCGTTTCTATGTCTCACTTAATAAGCTCGTATGCAGTGTGTAGAAACATAAATATGTACATTAGGGTGGTAAATTTTTTTTCTTCAAGCCACCGTACAGAACTTACGAATATCGCTTAATATTTTAACGCGCCGCCGTGGCTTTGCAAGACTTCATATTTTGGATGGGGTAAATAAAATGGTTCCTAGAATTGCTATAAAATCGTTAAAAACAAATATTTTTCGATCGAATTAGAATATTTCCCTTAAGAGATCATCAAAACCTAAAATTGTGATGCATTTTTCACTTAAAAAAAAATTAAAACCAAGATTTCATTATCGATAATCTTATCTCTTATATATAAATGCGTTAAATATTAAATGTGTTCACCATAACTTAACATTTTGAAGATTTCTGAAGGGAAAAGTTCCTATTCGATACAAAAATATTTATATTCAATAATTTCATAGCAATTCTATGAAAACAAAAATTATATTCCCCTATGACTCAGCGGCACGATTCAAAATTAGCCGATTTTAAAGTAATAAAAAAACGGGTCTCCTTATTTTCGATATTCTTCAGTTCTGGGATGTAGCGGCGGAAAATCCCAAAAAGTGGATGTTCTGTGTATTTTTGGTCCACCCTAATGTACAAACATACCAATATCAACAGCAAGTTGAACAACTTGTAAATTTATAATTTATAAATTTAATCAACTAATTGCAGGCAATTGCACTACTTGAAGGTTGACTAGCAAGGGGTTGAAGTTTGAGTTATTATGTGTGGAAAATTTTACAATTATGAAGCACCGATACAGTAGTTTTTTTCTTTACCTTTTATAATTGTAATCTATTATAAATGATAAATAAATTTAAGTACATATATTGAGCAGACAACTAAGGATACTATTAGAATTATTGAGTAAATTACATAGCGCGTGTCCGTTGTTAGCGCTGGAATAAAGCATTTAATTATTGAGCAGAAAATCGTAAAATTCTGCTCTAAAACAGGTCCTACCTAAGAACTTAAATTTGATATTATTCGATTAAATGGCCTAACCTAGAAAAATGACTATGACCACTAAATTCTGCGCAGCCGAATTGCCTTTACTAGGTGCAAAGGTCGTCGGCTATTTGTATTGATTTATTTCTAATTTTAACTGTCATTTAATTTAAAAAAAAAATATAAAAAAATATAAAATTTTTATTAAAATTTATTAAGTGCGCCAAAAAACTTCCTGTACTTATTATTCTATATTTCATTTTTACAAATACTCTGCAAATCCCTTTGTTGGTTGTTTTTTTGAAATATCTAGGAAGTGTTTCAACAGAACTGTTTGTTTTACTTTTTTCTTGAAAGCTAGAATATAAGATCGTTTACTTCTACTACATTTTTTTTGTTGTTCTGACAGCAAATTCAGTTTTTCTTTTATTACGAAAAATATATATAAGTGAAAAAAGTAAGCACCAAACTCTTTACTGGTAGCTTTTATAACAATAGCATTAAATGAAGAATAGTATTAGCCTGAGGATTTTCCAAACAAAAGATTTAAGCAACAAACTTGTTCGGCAACCATATCTTCCGCACATAAATATGTATCCACTGGCGGTCATTCTGCTATACTATTTGGAATGTATGGAATATTTTTAATTATGCTGGTAATTGAGTGTGATTAATACTATCTTAGTGCCTTTGGTATAATAATTTGGTTTCCATACTTGTAGTAGTCAACTCAGACAAAAAGTGTTTGGAATTTTGATCAAAAAATGCAGAGTAGCTTGTGAAGTCATAGGTAGTAGCACTAGTTTTACATCTTCTTCTTGTTTGGTGCTGTAACCGTCGCAGTGATTTTGGCCGAGTAAACAAATTTTGAAATGGTGCCACAAATTTGTGTTAGTGAAAGTAATCTTACAGTAAATCCAAACGAAAAAATTAAATTAATATTGAAATTTAACCTAAAACTACTGGCTGGAAAAATGACCCCACAAGAAGGTAAAAATAAATTTTACTACGGTATTATTCGCAAGCCAAGCAAAATTTTTCGGACGAAAAGAGCTAATCTATTTTTAATTTCTTACGCATAATTTTTAATTTCTTGCGCAGGCATCTCTGCCAAAATTGCACAAAACTCCAAAGTTTCAAGTTAGCCACTTTTTTACCATTTCTCTCTAAAAGTGAAATTTTTATTAATGTTTTTATTATTAAAACTTTTGCTAGCCCATATGTACATATACATATATGTATGTACGTACGCCTGGACCTTCGGCATTCGCCTTTTCAACTGTCCACTTTATCTCTTTGGCTATTGTTTCACGTCCGTCCGTTGGTGTTTTTGTTTTTGTTTCAAATATGCTTTAAGGTATTTGAGATATTCATAGATGAATGCCAAATGTTTGGTATTTTATTGTAACAACAAAACCAAGAGCTGGAGTTGCTTCAGCATAATTTCATAGATACAAATATACATACATATACGTACTTACACATACTTACGTACATATGTATCTACGGACATGTGACCCTGCATATTCATATGTTGGTGTATGTTTGCCTTGTGTCCATTACAATATTTTTTTTTTTCAATTCGTTAACGAAAGTGACTTTTGACTATTTTTAACTGAAATACGCTCGTAGTAAATGTGGATTAATGGCGCTTGAAAACGCAAGTAAAGCATTTTTCATTATTTTATTTTTAAGTTAAGGGCTTTTTGTCTTTGTTTTGTTTATGTAGTTTTGTTATTTCTTTACTCGCCTTTTGTATCTCTAATTTTATTGAGTTTGTTCAAATATGAGCGATTTTAGGAAGTTGCATAGTTGAAATTAAAAAGCTACCTTGGTAGAAATATTTTTGTAAATTCTGTGCTCGTTGTGCTTGCTGAACAAAAATGCTCGAATTTTAAGATTTTTCCCCCCACAATAGCTGCCAACTGCTAGCAACGATCAAAGTTTGTAGATCCACTTAGATAATAACAAAACAAAGAACTAATTATATAACTCATTTAACTATTATATTAGACTAACTCCTCAACGAGAAGTCGACCATCGAGGTTAGTAGTCGCAATGGAACAATAAATCGAGATATTAGAGTGTTAACCTTACCGTTAAAATTGGATTATATTTACTGTACGAAGTGTTACCCCTCAGCCACCATGAATAAAATATTCGCACAACATTTCCATCACGAGGCAAGATTTTTAAGCCGATGAGCAAGATTGAGCCCGAGTTGATTACGTACATTGCTGGTAGACTACTGGCTTTGCAAGCGGTGATCGGTGGTTAAAATCTCTATGTATTCGATGAGGGTATTTGGTGATCATCCGAAATGGCAGCGATAACATCTATCACATGTAAATTATGGTCGTATTTCTCACAATGAAATGGCTAAATTAAAATTGCTATAAGGCCAGAAACCAACAAAAAAAGGACGAAAGGAAATAAGGGAAAATATCCTGCTAAAGTTAAATGCCCTGACTACATAGCCTCAACATTTGCTCTGAGTAATTACTTCCGCATAGGGGTCCTATGGGAAGGCAAGCTAGAATTAAACCTCTAAGCCGATTCAATTCTTGGTCTACATGCATAGCTTCTCTGATATGTGAATTCTGAATGTGATAAAACTACATACATGAAGGCTAGTCGTGTGGTGTAGATAAGCTACCATTGAATTGGCAAATAGGCTTATAACTTATAATATCATTATTCTAAGGTAACTGCATGACAGATGAACTAGCGAGAAAGGATCAATTCCGCTCCCCCATTCCCTATGCGGATCTTGAAAATTCTAGCTAGAGAAAAACTTTATAGAACAGGCGAATAGAAGAGGCCACGTGCAGGACATTAGAACAAATCCAACTTGGATAAGAGAAAGTCTAACTCACTCTCTCGACTGTTATGGGTTCGCGTGCTAACATAATTGGCATCTGGCGCGGAGAATTTTATATCTGTTGTTTTATTTATGACTCTTAGCATAAGCATTTAGAGGCTTGAAATCCTGAATGCCAAACAGAAGTCGGACAAATTATTTAAATTTAACCATAAACGAGTCACCCACAAACGATGATACCTATAAATTTATTTAACAATTTACTTCGGTGCATTTAAGCACAATTTCGAAATTCTTAAGTGCATATGCATATAGTAGATATGTATGCAAGTATAAGTTCGCATGTTGAAATGATTTAATAAATACTTCGCTCTGAGTATATTTTTATGTCTGCAGCATACATTTACTACTAACATACTAAATACATACGTCAGTTCCAAATTAGCAATTCAGTTAAGAAAAATGCGTTTAGTTTTTTTATTATCTTCTTCTGTTGCAAGTGTCTGAGGCAGTGGTTAAGTATTTAGAGCTATTGCTTTGCTTAAAGTTTGTTAAGCTTGGTTCCAAGTCAGTTGCCCAAAAGTTGGCAGATATATAGTACCTTTGCACATGCATATACATATGTACATGTATGTAACTGAGTGAGCTTGAGCAGACATTTAACTAAGTACAAACCTACCGCTGATAGCCTTCACACTTGATTAGCAGACTTGGTTTTCAGACAAATGAAATATTTTGTCGTAGTAAATTTTGGCCTTTTATTGTTGCGGTTGTTTTTTTTATCACTTTTCGTTTCATTAAGTATTTGCACATACATACATACATTTATCTGTGTGTTTAACTGCATTTGTCCGACTGACTGATGGCTTGCATGTCTTTGCGAATAAATGATGGATTTGATTGTTTGCTTGCCATCTGTCTGTATCCATTTCAGTGTGTCGAATGCATTTAAACTTCTGTCAGTCTGGGGTGTCTGCCTGAACGGTGTTCATTTGTTCGCAGTGACAGGGAAATAGCTTAGACAATTTGTTACTAATTTTATTACGAAACATTGTTGAGTTGAGTTGTTAATTGACAAAGGAGACAAAGTTGCTTNAATTTGTTACTAATTTTATTACGAAACATTGTTGAGTTGAGTTGTTAATTAACAAATTTGCAAAGGAGACAAAGTTGCTAACATTGCTGCAGTTTTATGCTAATTTATATCTGTAAACAAATATTGTGCACACACATATTCAAATAGGGTGTAGAGCTTTAGCTGCAATTAGCGGCTCATTAGAGGCTTCTTTGCTAAAAAAAAAAACTACCTTAACGGACTTAATTTTCATTGGGGAACTTTTTTCAGCCAACGGCACTCGTGTGAATTCAGACTACTGATGTGTTCTTACAGAAGCAAATTGTGCCCTTTCCGTTGATCCGGTGAATTTGCACCATGAACTATCCCTCTCTATCTCCGTTTTGTTTTTATGCCGAATGGCTTTAGGCTCTTCATCGTTTTATCAACTACCCAGAAGTAATTTACAGGCACTACGAGTCCTTCCTAAAATTATTTAATCTGTTAGTAGGCCCATAGTCGGGGGGAATTCCCCCTTCTTTCTTTCTTTCTTCTGGTGGCAAGGACTTTCCATCTTATACCGACTACTGAGTATAAAAATTCTTGTAAATTGAGCTTAAAGATAGTCAGTGGCATGTCGAATCTCCTCCAAGGCGCAAAGTGTGGAAGGGAAGTAGCTTTTCCTAGTTGTTCCTAGTACATGCCTTCGCCGACATTGTTGTTCAGTTGGAATCCGTCTGAGTAGAAGCGAATAGAATCAATGGGTCCCAGAATTTCCTGGATAAATTGCTTAATGCTAAGGATCCCTACTTTAAAACCTTGTCAAAGATTATGGTGGACACGATCAGTTCGTTATTTGAGGGAGGCAGGGTGGACGATTTCTTAGATAAATTAGACAACCACTCCATACAAAAGACTGACCACAATATTTACAGCCCTATATTGGAGAATATGTCATATTTTCATACTATTAGGCCTTTTTAGGTATAAAGGCTGCTGTAGCTTTCCGCCTACATTTTGATGTGTTTAGTGACCAATGTTACTTCTAATTCAGTATAAATCCCAAACATATCGCAGATTTTGTAATGTGCTGATTTGTAATGTTGCTGATTTTAATTAAATAATACAGGTTTCGTTTTGCTCGGGTTTACTTCTAGGTCGTTCTCGTTGGGCCAATGATTCCTTTAAGCAGTAGGGTCCTTGCCAAGATTTATATAAGAGGAGGTAAGTTTTGTTGTCGTTGTTGAATCCCCGGAGCTGCTTGGTTGGCATAGAGCCAATGCTTGACAGAATAGTCACATTATATCAAAGACTGTCTCTAGAGGTCGCTCTGTGCAGACAATGGAAGCAAATTATCAGGAAATAACATCTATTGTCGAAGGCGAAGGGGCATCTCGAGAAACTCTTTAGAAAAATGTATTCTTTTAAATTTGTCAATTCAATAAAGTGTAAATCTGAAGAAATCAGTCCGAACTTCGATTTAGATACATATGAATTATAGAGTTCTGCGTTGACCTATCAAATTTTGTTCGATTCAAGGCACTATATCATATAGCTGTCATATATCAGATCTGCTTGACTTACATTAACTTCGATGTTTTTGATGCTATCGACTTGAAAATCATTTGTTTACGTAATAAGGAGTTCTGAGTTGGTCTATAAATTTTTCTTTTTGATTTAATGTTATGCTAGTTTTTTTCCTCAACATTACAAACTTACATTACTTTGTTTTAAATTTCATATAATTTATTTTCATACAATGTTTGTACTACAAATATCCACTAAGGGATGTATGAATTTAATTTATAACAAGAATATAAAAAAAATTGAACTTTTGTAAAAACTTTTTAAAATTTTTTCATCAATTTATTTTTTAAGCTATTTCGAGAGGTTACCATTTTTTTGAGAACCGATACCGGTAAAATACCCTAAATACTCAGAACCGCTAATTTGTATGCATTTACATAAGTATGTGTACATATGTATGTAGGTATATTTCGTCAATACGTGATACATATGTATGCGAACACTTAAATATTTTTTCCTTTTGCCCCAAAATATACTTAATTTCTTGCCCGAAACTCACCTGCAGAATGAAGCCGATTGAACAGATGATAAACCACGAGAAGTCTCTTATGGCATCCGCCCAACTCCAAACGCTGCTGAGGAAGGATTGCGGCACCGGCGCTGGTGCAGCTGCCAAATGCCCGTTAGGCAAATGACCATTCGAGACGCTGCCATTGGCTTGCACATTGTTGTTATTGTTCTCCATTTTCAAGCACTTTTTCAATTAAATTTGTATTTACTAAAATTTTATTTTATTTTATAGACACTTCAGTTTCATTAACGTTTGCTTAACGGCGATTTGTTCTACTAAATTTCTGGGTTGTTGCTGTTTTTTTTTTGGTTTTTTCGTGAATATTATCCAAATAGAGTACTGCACTTTACGGGATTTTCAGTTTTTTTCAGTTGCTTCGTAAGTTCTTTGAATTACATACATATTTCATATCACTCACCGAAATTTTTCAAAAAAACAGAAAATATTAACACAAAACACAAATAACCGGAAAAATAGAATCTCAACTATTTTTTCTTGTTCACGCCTTCACGCCAAGTTTGTTCAAAAATTTCGCAAGGAGTTTCGAAAATGTGACTGGCACAAATGCAGAAGAAAAACAAAACCAAAGTCAATTCGAAGTCGGTATCGAAAAAGAACTGTTCGACCATGTGCGTACTTCTGTCGATGGGTGAGTGTGTGTCAGTGTTTGTGTCCAGGTGGGGTGGTTGTGGATTTTTACTTCGCAGACTTTTTCGAACTACACTGACTGACTTCGTTGCGACCGAAGGAGCTTGTATTTTATGCAAACCGTTTGACTTTCCGCGCTACACGTCCGCTCTGCTGAGCGTAAGAAACTTTTGTGTTCACTAAATCGCGTCGAGCGTCACTAGACTTCTCCGTTCGACTGGCAGCGTGCAGCTCACTTTTGTGTGGCTTTCAATTTTTCTCGACGCAACAAAAACAACAAAAGCACCAGCAGAGACGGGGATCGGTAAAAAGGCAGCCCCAAGAATCAACAAACTAAACAAAAAATACAAAGCAAAAAAAGCTTAGCTGCCCGACGACCACTCTGTGCAGCTGTTGTGTTGGTCAAAGCTTAGCTCAGCTGCTCAGGTGAAGCGGCGGCGGCGGCGGCGGCGGCGGCGGTAGTGGGCAAGCCAAACTCAAGCTTAAGCTGACAGTGGCTATTAGCGCAGAGCGACACAGCGCCGCGCCGCGCCGCGCCGCTCCAATTAAAGCCGGATTGTGACGTCACCCGGCTGTTGTATTTCGCTTTCATTTGACTTCTGTCTCGCAGACCGCCGCACTCTGCTCTCGCCCTCTGCTTGGCTTGACTTTGTTTGTACGCTTCACCGCTGTTTACTTTACTACTTCAGTTTCAATCTCAGCCACGCTTGCGGTTTACAGCTGATCGTTGCTGTTGTTCGGTCTTCTTTGATTTTTGCTACTTCCAATTGCTTTCTGTTTTTCTTTGCCACACTGCCGACCACAGCTGATCTTTGTTATTAACCGCTTCGGCTTTGCGCGCCAAAATCGTAGTGCCAGCCAGCAAGCTGCGGCCTCTGCGGTGTCTCCCTAGCTAGACCTTGAAAGTTGATTGTTTTGTATGCCATTTCCCTTTCTTTCTTCAGCAGGTTTTCCTTTCATTGCTTACTTATTTACGGGCAAGCTTGGATAAGCATTTAAGTTTGCGCCGCCTTTTTCTTCGCGGGCTGATTTATTTAATTACTCAGTTACGGTTTCGTTTTCTGGTCTTTTGTTTTGCCGTTTAAGCTGGTATTTTGCCATTGTCTTCGCTTTACTTCTGGCATAATTTGTTCCGTCAGTCAAATTGTTTGCTTTTCTTTTGTTTTTGTTGTTGGCTTGATTGTGGGAAGACAGATCGCGCTTGACCAACTTCCATTGTTTTGAAGTGCTTCTGCCATTGTGGCGAGTCCGCTAATTGCTGTTTGTTTATTTGTTAATTGCGTACATAATTTGAAATTAATTTTTAATTGACATGAGGAAGGAAAATGATGGATGTTAATTGTGGTTTACTGTGTTAGCTGTTATCAATTCTCTTTTTCTTGTTTTATTTTGCAGAGAAGAGATGCAGCTCAGAATTTCTCTCAAATGTCGTTCCTATTACCAACCCTACTAGTATAAACAATGTTGCCAGATTCACAGTTTTAACTGTAAATTACAGTTTTTTGGCAAGCTTACATTTGTTTTTTATACCTCCTAATGTTCAGTATACAGTTTTTTTTCGAAATGTGTTGAGAGAAATATTTTTAGCTGTTCTGTTTCTGAGTGTCCTAGGCGATACAAAATGCCGCCTCTCGTACTCTCGAACTAGATGTTACCACTTTTACTTTCAAATGCCAAGTTTTTAGGAGCAAGACTTATAAACCCGTCACAACCCGTTGTTGTTATTGTTGTAACGGCACTACTAAGCCACGCCTATTTCGGTTCATCCTCAAATCAATATCGTCAAGCTCAAAACACGGTAGGCCCAGGAAACGGGCTGTTTCAATAGGGTCGGACCAAAGGGAGAGGGGTGGTGCATGTGAAGAGGTGGTTGGTGTCGTGCGGACAGTATCCACATGCCGAACACTCATTGGGGATATTGGGATCGGGTCTGCACAAGTAGCTGTTGAGGCGGCTACAGTATCCAGACCGTAACTGAGTCAGGGTAACGCGGGTCTCTCTTGGCAGGTGAAGTTCTGCGTCTGCTACAGCTGGTGATTTGGCTCCGATCACGGCATTCATAGGCCGGGAGTCGTGGCAGGTGGTGACCAACTCCTTATGAATGTCCTTGATCTTTGTATACTATTAATAAAACAACGTTTTCTATCAGTTAGTTATTGAATTTTTCGGTATTTGAATAATAGTCGGCATATCTAACTACTCGACTACGATAGTCAAAGCCTTCTCCTCATAAAAAAAAAAATATTGATAAAATTTCTTCACAAATATTTTCTGAAAAAACCATATTTGGGCGTTAAATGTGCTTTCTTATAAGGATTGTCATAATAAGAGCTTTGACAAAGTTCATAGCGCCAACCTTAGTGGTTTGTACCCGAATAAGCTTTTTAACATGGATAGAAATCGGTAAGTTTATATGGCATCACAACGGGCCTATTCGGAAGCGTTGTATCCACAATTTTCGTTATCAGAGACCGCAAGCGTTGCGTCTTTCGAAACGAAGAACAGATTCTAAGTGCACATAGCCTATATATAGGTAGATTTGATGTCTTGATTGCATCTGCATAAACCTCACTGTACCAACTGCAAAGAAATCCTAGATCCACCTACCGATCATTATTGGCGTTGTAACCGCCTAAGCGATTTTGGTCGAGTCTAAAACAGAAGGCCAGTCATTTCTCTTCTGAGCCAACGGACACCAATTGGACTCCTTCCTCTACCTCTGTTTTTGCAACACCTCGACTAAAAATTGGTTCTGATCGCATTGTATGAGCCATAGATTCATCAATCAATATATTTTATTGCACAGTAAATGGTTGTAGTACACATCATCAGCTCCGGTCTGGTTTTCGGCTTTTGTCCTCCTTCCGAAGAAATTGTTGGCTATATCTGCTAGATAAAATAATGCCAGAATCTTTGCATTGTTTCTAGCAGAGACTTTGCTAAATGTTCTACGATACTGCCTGAAAACTTTGAGTATTTGGTTTAGTCTGCAGAAAGCCTTAACGAACGCACACACAGAAAGCACAGCGATGCCGATCGAAACCGGCCCGAGAGGAGTGCAGCTTTTAAATTGCTGAGGCTACATACATATATGAACGTTTTCGTACAGCAAGCTTTTCCAGAAGCTTTGAACTTGAAAGCAAAGCGGTTATTGACTTTTGGATTGTGCTATTTAATTTTTCAGCTTCATGAATAACAATGCAAGTATTTTCCGGGAAAGCAATGAAGCAAATACTAAAATATTTTTTGCCGCTTTTCGTTACAGGAAGGTGTTCTAATATATTTGCATCCTATTCATGGAGAAGAGCTCCGCTCTCTCTCATTCAGTGTGAACACCGCAGCTCCGCATTCTGTGTGTACGCACGCACCCCTAGAAATACGCCTATGAGCTGATATAGATTGAGATCTAAACAGTTTATTTTCCGCTTAAACAATACGTTTACATACTTGGATTGAGTCAAAGTTCTTCGAAGTTGCACCGCGCCTTAAACTTATCCTTGGTTTCTACACAAAACGTCCCAATAGATTTTTCTAACGCTGCCACACAAATTTCGTCAGCGTAAGCTTGAATGTTATTGACAAGATTGGCAGTATAAAGCGGCGCCGGATATTAGGTAGTGTCTTAGAAAAATTGACCTTGAAATATAAACAGGTTTTGCATCAAGTATGTATTCTTACGAAAATGTTTAGAATCAAAAACTGAATAAAAAATGGGTTAGCTGGAGTACCACAACAAACCAGTAATTTAGCATAAATAAGGCAGAAGGTCAGACGTACAAAAAATCTAAAATTATAGTAATTAAAAGTAGTTAACATGAAAGCAGAATTTACGGCTAGACGACAAGAATAAAGCAAAAAATGTTTTGCGAATTTTTTTTTTTGTGAGTATGAGTATATGTATAGTGTTTGACATTAAAACAGGATTTGTTTTGCTATTTTTTGTTTTGAATTGTTAGAAAATATTAATTTTGATGGCGCGTTTAAAGCTTTAAGATAAATGGTTTAATTTTATAAAGTTAGTTGAGCTCATCATTTCGAAGGTTATTATCTGGTTATTTTAAATATGAATTATAATTGGATATGTAATTTTCATCTCTATGTACATAAATATGTTAAAAAATTATACAATACTTTAATTAAGCGCACAGTAAGGTCACGTTAGGGAATAGCTTGTCCTTAACGCGTAGAATATAAGGGAGGCGATATAAAGCCAAAGGACAAGTGTGGGTAAGGAATCAGTTTCCATTGGCTGTGACCTCACCGAAACTGCAATGTGGGTACTTTATTGTGATTATAGATTTATTTAAAGAAACATAGAGAAATTATGATAATTATTATTATTTTTTTTAATTCACTGATTTGTTTTCGAAAGTGTTTATATGAAATTTTTGCATAAGAATTGCCATAGATGTATAAATAACATAGATAAGTATCTTCATATATTTATACCATGTATGCACTTAGTCTGTCTTTGTCACTCTATAATCAAGTTATGCAAATCCAATCAATACCAACAAAAAATGTTGTGAATATACATATGTATGTATAAACATCGACTAGCTCACCAATATTTAAAAACAAAAAAACACATAATTTAGTTAATTTTGAATATGCAAGCGCATTCGTTTTGGTTTTTTTTTTCGTTTGGTCTATTAGTTAAACTTGGGTATGATGCGCGTGCCGCTGTGGGTTCAAGAAACTCCTTAGCTAACATAGAGGTCAGCAGCTAGTAGAACAGCAATTATTGTAGTTTTTGTTATTAGTTGAATCATTTACTAATTTGCCATTATTTTCGTTGGCTTGTTTTGTAGCATCGTTTCTGAGTTGGTAGACACAGATGCATAAAGAACAAAAAGCAAATTAGTTTTTTTGTGAAGATCTACTTTTTCGCTAGTAATTATTGCATTTGTAAAGTTTTGCTTTTTTTTTTGTTCTTAAACCATATAAGCAGCTACGGAATATTTCGTTGGTAAATTTGTAATAAATAGAAAAAATGACTCAGCTGTATCAACACGACAAACCGAAACCACTAAATGCACTCGCATCAAAGTCATCTTTGTTGCAGCTGATGCCAGAAACTTCCTTCCGCAAAACTTTGATTTATTTCATTTTTTGCAGTGGCCACATTTCAGCGCACCTCGGATTTGCATGTCACGATTTCTTAGAACATTTGTTTTCCTTGTGTTGAGGTGTTATTAGTACCCTATCTGATATCTTATTAGTATTTCAAACCACTACTTAATTCTACTCCTTTTATTTCGCTATTAATTCTTTAAGTTTTGCACAATTTTCCTGCATCAAATTTTTTTAATTAATCTTCGTTGTACTTCACTTTACAATAAACTCAGCTGCAATGACAAATCTCTACAATACACTTCTATGTGACATTTAACGCGCATGCGCAGTAATTGCGTTCTGCTGGCAAGGCTGACATCTTTGTTGGTTTCTGCAGTGTTATGGTTCAAGAGGGTTGTTTTGACGTCTTTATGGCCACTGAGCTAAGGGAGTTTACTTGTTGCAATGACTCATTGTGGAGTGCGAACAAAGTAATAGCGGATACAGGGTGAGTAAACAATGAGGCAGAATTATTCCAAGCATGCACTCTTAAATTTTCTCGAACATTGGTACAACGCTTTGGCCACTACTGAAGAGCACAAAATGTGCAAAGCCTTCAAAACCGAACGATATGATGGTCACCGGAAAACTAACGAAAGCCATTCGGAGCCATTCGTAGCGAATACTTTGGCGAACACTCCAGAAAAAAACGCTTCAAAATTCTGGGGGACCACTACTTCGAGAACTTCAAAAGCTTAGGGCAAACTCTAGGGCCAACTAGGATTTGCTAGAAGTACCGGATGATTTGAATGTAAGTAGTGGTAGGAATGGCGAACCTAGAAACGAAACGCTCCCTTCACAACAGATGAGGATGCAGAATAGGACAGCGGTTTACCCATCATAAAGGTTGTGAGAAATATTGAGATGCCATTCAGACTGGATTAGGCATAGAACTCCGCATCCCAGTGTCATCAAGACTACGAATATGTAAGGGACAATGCTGCAGAACGCGGGCCATAAGCTAAGGAATACCAGCAACGAAGAACTTACCACGTGCACCCCAAGAGCTTTGGGCCCTTGTATAGAAGACCCTGGAAACAGAACGTATAGGAAAGTATTTTTTATTA
Organism: Rhagoletis zephyria; assembly: GCF_001687245.7. NCBI lineage: Eukaryota > Metazoa > Arthropoda > Insecta > Diptera > Tephritidae > Rhagoletis > Rhagoletis zephyria. The sequence continues at coordinate 64,410 of NW_016159026.1, forward strand.
TTGCGAAAGGAAGTTCGTTAGACTTCGCCCTATACAATGTTGTTAAATGAATAGAGGCTACTCTTCAGAATTTTGAGGACTTTTCCTACGATCTTAAATAATGTGGCAAAATATTGAAGTAACAACGAAAGGGAATCACCCTGCACGTCCGAAATGGATAAAAATAATGCTGATCTGCAGAAGAGTCTCGGGGAAAAAGGAGTGTTTATGAGATTACTAAACCAGCCAACAGAAGTACGCCACAGGGGTATACAATATGGTGGTCAACAATATGTTAAAATGGAATTAGGATCTGTTGCTTACTGCTTGCGCACATAGTGTTTCCACCATATATAGTAAGCGGGTAGTGTCTGTTCAAAGTCCAGTCATTATGAGCCAAGCACTCCGATATATCCTCGCACCTTTGGGTAACTAACTACAGTTGCGATTAGTATCAACCCAGAAAATGCAAACCGGATACTTTGTAATAAAAAATATAAGCTTAAGAAATAGTATAGACTTAAAGTAAATTGACCCTTCGGATGAAAAAAAGCATCAAGTAGCTCAGAATAATGCTCGATAGCTATGCAAAGAAGAGGAAGATAGTCTTGGTGGCGCTCTATTCTTGAAAAAATATGTACTTATGTATCTACGTGCTGGGCTGCGCATGGGGTTTGCTGGATTTATTTCCCCCACTGGTTCTTTATTGACTGAAAGCACTTCACAAGAACTGGTCTGGACATGAGCATTTAGGACTACTTCGACGGCCCAAACCTTACTGCACCTTTAGCCGACAAACCCTTAAGCCAAGAATATAGAGTTCTGTAAAACCACCAAACCTTAAAACAACGGACCAGTTTGCATCTGCTGTATGTTTACAGTAATACAACGTCAAGAATCTTTATAGGGAACACCTTGAGATGAATGTCATGGCCACTATTTAGATCGATTGCTGTATTCGAGACACGATGATGACTGAACGAGGATGTAGGCGCTCCGCTTATAAGCTGCTCGGTTATGCAAACATTTAGCTGGTTGTAATGAACACGAATCGTGTAAATGGACGAGTGAGTCGCTATTTCGATAGTCAGGCTGCGAAGAAGGCATCAAGAATAGCAGTCTTAATGGAGTATGGAGTTACGCCTATACTGGACAAGATCAAAAAAATTTTAAATCTTAAGTGGGAGCACACTAGACTAGTGTTTGACATACTAAATGGAAGGAGGAAACATGTTTTAAGTAGGAGGGCAGATCTTGGAGGGCATCCTCTGTGAGTGCCCAGCCCTTAACAAGCTGCGTTCAGTGCGCTGGAAATTACCAATTTATCAAATCGCCAATTCATTATGAAAATTATCCAAATCTCATAAATATTGGCTTTTAAAAATAACGCCACTCTAGCGCCATTAAAGTGTGGGCCAACTATGACGTTATCTATTATCTATACTAACGAAAGCGGTCTTGAAAATTATGGGGATAATTTTTAATTTTCGACAAAAAATAACGACCTTCATATGCGAGAAAAAAAGCCTTAATGTCGATGTGGCTGTAAAAAACAACACTTGTTTCGAGATTTTCGGAAAAATTTTACGCAGTGTTAATAAAGCGAATACTGGTCCAACGAGTATTGTAAAAAAGCGCAATTTATTGCGATTTCTTAAAAATGCCGCCATTAACTTGCTCGTCATAATTAAACACTAAACTTTGTTAAACTATTTCATAAAACAACAAAATATTACACTCGAAAATGTTATTTTTACTTGCTAAATAGTACGGAAGCATTTCATAAAATTCTAGTAGCGGTGGTACGCCTGCGCAACGACTCATCGGCATCATTTGAAGTGGCAAATTTTTTCTATCGTCCGCACTCTTAAAACTTTGTTGCTTTTGTGTTCCTTTGTTATTATTTTGAAATATATTTGCTAAGCAATAAACTTCCTCTTTCCTTCAACTCCGCGTTCGAGGAAGTAAAATAGGTTAAACTACATAGCCACATATTTAGATATACAAAAGCCATAAACACGTCACGTCATAGCGGACAGCGGACAGCGGGCACGTATAACCATAGAATTCTCCAATGTCCAGTGAATAATTTAAAGTCCGCTTATCTCGAGATGCTAATAAAAACAAAAAAAAAATAACGCTTAGCATTTAATTGAAAACCATTCAAAGGTCAACAGAAAAATTTGTAAATCCAGTTTTTTTTCATTTATATGTTTTTGTGTGTGAAATTATTTGTTTTTTAGTTTTTTTAGTAGTGAAACACTTGAACTTTTTTGTGGTTATCACTTGACGAAGTATTTGCACACAGGGTATTCATAGAGCAACCTAAGTTTGGATGTGGTCATCGAGCGGCGGCGTTACGGAAATTATTGAATTTTTATTCATCGGCAAGCAGAAAATGAAAACAAATTGGAAAAAAGAGTTGGTGTTAGTGCTAATTGTAGCAAAATTAAATCAGCATTTGTGCTGATGATGATGAATTTATTCGCGTAGAATTACAGTAGCAGCGTTTTTTTTTTGGTTTTATCTTTGTTAGAGTTCAACGACTTTTCGACACTTCAAAAACAAATTTTTATTTTTGTTATCGATTTTGCGGAAGAACTATTTGCGTTGTTAATTAGTTACGTTAGTGGATGATGCTATAAAAAATCAAATCTAAGAATTCTGTAGGGTCAATCACCGAAGTAACAACATCCGCGACAAGGCCAAAAAGTAAACTCAAAGTTATGCCAATTAATATATACAATTAATTAATGATTCAAGGTCTTTGGTGTGTCTTCGGTTGTCAGCGGATTTTAACCAAAAAAAAAAGAAGTGCTACCATATTTTGATTTATAGTTATGGTTCAGTTATAGTTAAGTCTCTCCTCTTCAAACTCTCTAAGGGTTCGTTGAATGCAACAACTCAGTTTGAGGGCCAGAGCCGTAACCGGGAAATATAATTATTTACATGCATCTTGAAGCAAAGCCAGAAAAATTTTACTTACTAGTACTTTGAACCTTAATTAATCTTCAGCCTGGAAGTTCACGAAAATATCTCTTATAGCAGCTGATATTGTCTATCCATTTGAGTTGGCAGATTTGAGGTCCGAAGTTACAATGTTAAATGTTCACTTATAATACTGGATATATAACCTCAAACAAACTCTTAAGTTATTCCCTACGGATTCAAACAATATATTAAACCATAATATCGATAAACCGATAAGCCGATAAACAGCCCCTTACCGAAAGTAAAACTTGATCAATGACATCCAAAAAGCAGCGCTGAGCGTAGCGTAGTTCATAGGCAGATAACTGAGGTATTATTTAGCACAAAAACCCTGGAACACTAAATTACTCCTACTCCATAGAAAAATAAAATTTCCAATTGCAAACTTCCTTCCGGCCAACGGTAAATAGTTAGGGGGAAGTACAGGTACTCATTTTGCTTTTCAGAGCCCTTAATTAACAGCCATAGGTACGAAAGGGGCAGCGAGTTTTTTGATTGAAATAAATCAAGTCTTCCGTTCAGATTTCGAAAGAATTTTCGGAATGGGTATGCGTGATGCTGCCAAGTTGGATCTCGAATATTATTCGGAGCCTATAATCAAGAAATTTTTTCGCTTATAGAGAAAACTGTTGGTCCTAAGTCAGGAGGGAGATAATCAATTAAAAATCGGTACTGAAAGGACCTCTTCGAGGTGCTAGACTTAATTTTAAAAGAATTAGAAGAAAGTGCATTTTTTTAGGGACCGTAATAATAATTATGTTTAATTAATCATTCAGTTTTATTTTTCCACTTAAAACTTATAATTATTTATAATATATATATATATATATATATTTATTTATAAAATGTAAAAGGCCGCTGTGGTGTAGTGGTAAGCAGTGCGCGCTTCCACTCCGCAACGCCTGGGTTCAAACCCTGGTCAAAGCAACATCGCAAAAAATATAGAAAAAAGGTTTTTTCTTAACAGCGGTCGTCCCTCGGCAGGCAATGGCAAACCTCCGAGTGTATTTCTGCCATGAAAAACAGCTTCTCATAAAAATACAATCGCCGTTCGGAGTCGGCGTAAAACTGTAGGTCCCCCCGCTTTGTGTGACAACATCAAGGCGCACGCCACAAATCGGAGGAGAAGCTCGGCCAAACACTAACATATGTGTAAGCGCCAATCTATTATATTATATTAAAAGGCCGTACAGGCGCAACAAACTGAAATTTTGACTTCAAAATTTCGAGACTTATTTCTTTTATTAAGGTGTCGCAGCCTCTGAAAAGGATATGTCGGAAATCACGATAGTAATGCTTTTACATTTTTTGAATAATAATTATTCTTAAGTAAAAAAATATAACCCAATAAAAATTATTATTTGTTATTTGTAAGCGAAAAAATAAAAAAAAAACCAAAAATTATGATTATTTTTTAGAGAAAAAAGTACAACTTTAACATTAATTATTATTTGTAATTTTATGGGTCAAACTCAAAAATTAAAACCAAACCGGTAGAACGTACGACTACAAAAAAATATGGGAATATAGTTTAAATTGGTTTTACAACGTTTAAAACATGTTGATCTTTTTTTTGGTTGAAATTAAAAAAAATATGATTGTTTACGATTCCTGGCACTTTTTGCCAGACAAAGTTGGTTCGACGATTTGCACCGATAAGCAACACCTTTGACAAAAAAATAATTGCATTCAGTTGAAGAATTGTATACCTTTATGAAGCATCACCTTTAAAGGGAAAATGGCCTATGTCGGGTTAAGGTTTTTTTTTTTTAAATAAATGTTCTTGTCGTTTGTGTTTGCCTGCGAAAAAAAAATACCCTAATCATAAAGTAAATAAGATCAACGCAAAGGCTATCAGATTTCCTATCCTATCGTGATACAGAATAAGGCTGTAAAAATGCTTGACAATGTAAAAAAAAACATAATTGCTGGCGGCTATAATTGCAGATCTGTGACGTGTGATTAACACCAATAAGCGTCAATGTTACGAGGCAACTACTCATAATTTGCTAACTCTGTATCTGTAAATATTTATATGGCAGCTGGTAATGTCCATCCATATAACTTGACTGCTAAGCAATCAAGGTGGAGATGTTAGCTTCTAACTATTTATGAAGAGTAGTATGTGCAATGTAAATGTAAGAATCGCGTTGCCGATCAAAGGTATGTAACTACGTGTTCAAAGTACAGTTTTTATTTACTGTATGTATGTACACAAATATAGTTTCTTAGTTAGACTTTTTCAAGGCTAATGGACAGGCGACACGTTTTGTTCATTTTGTCGTTTTTATAAGAACAAACATTTGCCCAATTAAAAAAAAAAAAAACAAAAGTTCGCGAATAATAAGGCGATTTTGTTTTTTTTTATGGCCAACATCAAATTTAACTTAACTCAATTTAAAAGTAGACACTGTTCTTTATTATGCATACATACATATGTACATATATACTACTTTCTCTGCGTCATTTCGTTATGCAATCCAAGCTATTGCAAACTGGATAAGATTCTTTTGCTGCAAGCTTTTGTGTTTATTTATCTGTCTCTAGTCAGTGAAGCATAATTAATAACTCGAGTCTAAAGAAACTAAGTATTTTTTGGTTCCTATTATAATTTTATTCAGAAAAACTAGTTTTCTCGTTGCTTGCTAGTAGTATTTTCGCTTTTACTTATTAACTATTAATTATTAATTTTTGTGTCATTATTTTCTAAAAAAAAACATTGATTGCTCAACTGCAATTTTTCATCTTATGTATTGCTACACAAAAAATATTTTTGACAAGACATCGAATGCTTGCTTCTTTTGTTTACTTGCCATTAAATATATATATATTTGTTTTTAATTCTAGTGCGCAGCTCAGCAAGCAAGTCGTTTCGTTAAAACCTGGTTCTATTTCTGCAGGTTTTTTTTTTTTTTTGTTATTGGAGATTATTATCACGAATGTATGGTTTGTGGCTCCATCATTATTTTCCAACTAGTTCTTCTACATTCTCGATGTCAGTTTGGTTCTTTTCTCTTAATAAATATTCAATAGCATGTGATTGGGCCATGAATGCATTTATTTTAAGTATGGCAGAAAACAACAAAAAAACTTTGCAGAAAATAAATATGTGTTCGACTACTTTGGTAATTGCGCATGAAGTTATGCTCTTGTTTTGGCTTTTGAGATCAATGTTCCATTGAAAAAATTCTGTGCCACTCAAGGTTAGTTGGTTAACTAATTCCAAAGTGTACCTAGTTAATACGTGTATACAATCGTACATACATACATACATAAGTATGTATATCTTTGCCGGCTAATACGATTTTAGGCGTAAATCAAAATGTTTTGCTTCAAAATGGTTAGTTTAAAATTCCAATTTTGAAGGACAACTGCAGTTACATATGTACATACCCTGCAGGGAGTGACGTTAGCTTATACCTAACTTTAGTCTGTTTACGCGAACACTAGTGCTAACTATTAACTGTGTATTTTGTTCGAAAAAAGCTAACTACTTTTGTGGGGCGATGGCCGCAAAAAAGTCAGACCTGGATACCTCTGCATTACATGTCAACTAACTTGTAACTAACTACTTTTGGACATAAAATATCAATAAGAAAAACAAAATATTTTTTTGTTTTTTTACTTTTTTATTTACTTATTTATTTACTTTATTTTATTACATTTCATATTTGTTTACATATTCTGCTCTGGGTGGCCCCATATTCGAACACCGTCAGACATAACTTCAAAATGATAGTATAAAATTTCGATCTTCCTTTTATTTGTCCTGAATATGAAAAAGAATCTGCGAAGTTCAGAAAAAAAGTGTATTGAAAGTAATTTTTGTATGAGGATATTTAATAGAAACTTGTAAAGAAAACCAACTCCCGATTGCGTCTGCATGACTCCTGCACGACTTTACAATTCACTTTAAGTTGGTTTTGTCATAGCTAATTAAAAGTGAGCTATTAATCGAAATCTCGCCAAAAAGCTAACTATAAGTTGGTTACTTTTAACAATTGATAATTTTTCACTGCAGGGTATCGATGTATCTAAATATATATGTAAAAGAAATACACACTTGTATCACCTAATCAAAACTGGTGCATCTATATCGGTCTATATGTATATGTAATTAACAAGCAACTCTAATCCAAATTTAGGGGCACTGCAAAAACTTGGCAAGAAAAAGAGCTAATACATATACATACACACATGTGGACATAAATAGATGCGAGCATAGCACTTGGTTAATATTAAAAACAGTATTTAAAAGAAATTTAATTATAATAGAAATTTAAGTAAAATTTTATTGAAGAAACTAGGTACCCGTTATGGCCTATGTGAGGAATCCTCAGCCAAATTCATAAATATAATCCTTGAGAGCCTCTTTTCAAACAAAGGCCAATCAGTAAAAGTAAGCTTTTTATGATGGGATTGTGTGTCTCCCAAAATGAAAATTAGATCGGCTCGATTTCGGCTCCAAAAAAAGGTGTATACGCAACCTTATTTGTCGGTAACTTCCCCTAGTTCGAAAACTTAGATAATTTGGCGTGAAATTTTAAGCAAATTTTCCGAAGAAAACTCGGGTCTGAAATCAATTTTGTGCATGCCAAATAGCGAAAATGTTTTTTTTTTTACCTTAGCAACGATTTAATTAGCTGTGGGGTCGTAATGAAATGTAATTTTTTTTTTATAAAATCAGGTTTTATTATTTTTTTCTTATGAGGAATCCATTTCTGGAGTTATTTTTGTTTTAAAATATTACTTACGCATTCCCATTTTTATTCAATTGATTTCATTTTTTCAAATTATAAAATCCGCAAATCCATAACTCCTTCTCGGGGCTTGGTAATTATGTTCCGCTATGCGCTCGCTAAAAGTTGAAACAGTCATTCAATGGCATTTACATACAAATTGACCCGCCCTAATGCCTACTTCAAAATATATTTTCAACGATATGTATATATGTACACATAACACATTTAAAACAGCTATGAACAAAGCTTTATTTTTGCTGGTTTAAGGTTGTATTAAGGACGAAAAGCAGTTTTTAATTTCCCTTCAATGTATGTACATTCAAATCTTTGCTAATTAGGTAAACATCAAAGAAACTACTTTGGCTAGCCAGAGGAGAGAAACCCTAAAAAATCAACAGTGGGTATGGGTTCACAAAAAAAATACCACCCTCACAAATTTATCCACAACCAACCACAAAATGAAAAGGTGAACAAACAGAAAAGGATTCCAATGTACTGTTCACAAAATATGAAAGCAAAGAGAACTGCTGGCAGTTTTATTTCATACATACATACATTTAAGGTGATGTCAGACGTGGCAATATTTCCAACTTTGCCACTGTCAAATTAAGAAAGAAAAATTTTACTTTCTCGTGTGACCAGCCAGAAGGAATGCTTTGCCACTCTTCTGAAATCAGTTTCGGAAATAAAAACTGCAAGATGTGATTGCAAATATTTCAACTTGCAATTTTTATTTATGCTGTAAGTGCAGCATTCATTTGTAGGTTTTTGTCTTTGCCAGGATTTGTGTGACAACACCAAGGCGCTCGCCACAAATAGGAGGAGAAGCTCGGCCAAACACTAACGAATTGTGTAGGCGCCAATCTATTATTAAAGACTGCCAGAAATTCATTCGCTGTGTGAACAACCAAAAAGCGTTTTCAGACATCTTTTGTGCAGCTCGATTTCCGGAAATAAAGAACAACTTTCGAAAGGCACTGAGTGCAATGTGTCACTAAGTCATGCAACTGTTTCAGAAATTTCGAAATATTTTGCATTGCCACGTCTGACAGCACCTATACGCACATATACTTTGGAAGAGTCTATCAACCCTTACCTATGGGTTAATGTTGATGTGGTTGGAAATAACTACCAAACAGTGTGGTGAAAAAATTATCATACTACAGTGAATCTTGTGGACATGTTCCCATGTGGTTTTAAATTACATAAATATATGATTTGCTTGTTCCTCAAGGCTGGCAAATTTCGTTAAATTTTTATGGCTTTATTCATAAAAATATAGGTTTAAAGAGCTTTATAAAGTGACAGTTTTCATAAAAATTTTCGATTTACAAAGCAGTTAAAGTCATCTTTATTTTTTATGAATTTTTGTGTTAGAGTTTACCTAAGCAGTTTCTAAATTCAGCTGAATTTGTCAACTTAATTGAGAGAAGTGAAGCACCGTTTCACCCGTGGACTCATAATACAAGCGAATACATTTTCACTGCTGTTTTGGAATTTAGATTTTCTATAAAAATATTTAGTATTAGTTAATACCTGGAAAACACAAGAAAAATATCACTGGCGATGGTCTTCCAGTTTTATGTTAGCGCTCCTCGATTTATTGCAGACTTATACAAAAGTCTACTATAAATTGAAGGGTGTTCACAGCTGTTCACCGTTATTTCAACAATTTCGCCAGGCAATGATAAGGGCTAGAAAATGCACAATAAATAGTAAGAAGTTTTTGTCCACTGCCTGTTTGTTTTGAATATTGAAACAACCCGTGCTCCAACTATTAACATATAAAGCAGCTGTCACAGAAATGAGAGAAAAGAGAGCAAATGAATTGAGGAGGGTGGCTCTTGCGGCCAAACAATAATAGCCATATGTTTCAGTGCTGCCAGTGATGCCGCAGAAGGCAGTTTTCCCCCAGCAAATTAGCAAAAGAAAGTGAAGCCAAAAGAAAGCAGCTCAAATGGTGCAACAAATCGCAGCCCCAACAATTTAGTTCGTTTCGTGCGTTTCTTAGGGGAATGTCTTTTCATCTCGGTCGGCATGCAAAACTGCGAATTTTAAGTGGAAAAGTTGTGACACAGAACGGCAGAATGAACGAGTGCGGAGTGTGAGAGGGGCGTGGACAGCAGCGTAAAAAAATTGTTTGTGATTGAAAAAATAATAATTATCGAAAATATTTAAGTGCAAAGAAGCGAAATTGATTGGCTAAATATTACCACTACAAGCAGAAGATAAAGTGGAAAAATATGACTGAATTAGCCAAGTTTTCGCTAAATAATCCCAAAAAGGGCTGTGAAGTGTAAGGAAAAATTCAATGAGTGCAAAATATGCGAATTTGCATTGCATGAAATGAAATGAGAATAAATAAAATATTTTCTAAAAATTAGAAAAAAATTATCTGTGAATGAAAAAAAAGGTGAAAACAATGTAGAAAATCATTGCGAAATTTTTGCTTGTGCGCATAACAACAAGAAACGAAAAAAAAAAAATAAGATTTGGCCGCGTGCCATCAAAGAAGCGGACGCCTAGAGCTCGCTGCGAACCATACGGCTGCATAGAAGGCAAAGGAAGGCATAAAAGCAAACAATTGGGCATACGGACTACAAGAAAATACATAAATGGCCAGCGCAAGGTGAGTGGGGAGCAGCGGGCTTGTGCATTGCAACCTTGTGTGCGCCTATGCCACTCAAATGTGGCAGTCAAAAGACGGCACTCTCTTGCATTATGCACACACTAATGTACATATGTAAATATAGTATGTTCTGCGTGGATAGTACTCCTTGCTATCATCCTCATCCACATCGTCATCTACACAATATGCGACATGCCACGAGCATGCCACTTGTAATTCAGTCAGCAATTTATGCAAATCTATGCATTTCCAATCCATTTTCTTCGCCGCTTATCTGCGGCCATTAACACAAGTCCTCTTAACTACTCGCAGTGAGTGGATACTTGCTCGCTCTTAATTAGCATTTAACTGTCATTTACATTGCGATTACTTTATGCCTGCCACTTAGCATTTTCAATAGCAAATCGATAAATTGATTTTTGGTTTTAGCAAAAAAAAACAAAAATATTACTTTCAATGCGGAGGGAAAAATGCGGCTTTGTGCAATGCAATGCTGAGTGGAAATTATTTTTCGTATCACCTTTTATGCTTTAAGTTACTTGCTATCATTATGCAAAATTTGAATTCAAAGCGCACCCATACATACAAACAAAATTACTTCTTACCCCTACACTTCATAGAGTACTGGCGGTAGAACTTTGCTGTTGTTATTTTTGTACCGCAGTAAATGTAGTGTAACTAGAATAATACGCACTTAGTCCGAAAAGAAATAATAAAACACAAAAGTAGTAGGCGGTTTCCTAATCTCATTTTCCTTCCAAATTCAGCTTTGTAAAAAGCTCAGTAAATTATTCAATAAAGACCTTATAGAATTAAGTAGATGTACTATATTAATAGATGAGTTTCAGTGCTTATAAGAACCCTGGATTTTGAAAAAGTTCCCAACTTTAGATTTTATAATGTTTTGTTACCAGGGCTGCCGGGCGAAAAGTGGTGGGTGAAAAATCCGTCAAAACCCGTACACTCAAATTTGTTTGGCGAGCAAAAAAAAAGTATAAGAACCTTCTAAAATGAGATTCTCAATGTTAAATCAAGACTTTGACAAAGGAATTTTAAAGAAGGACTCGATTTCAAGGTCAAGATATTCGTAGTTAATATTATATTGGTCTGAATTTGGGGTATGTAAATGCCAGTGACCATTCGACAGTCACATTTAATGGCTTACGAGAATGCCCTTGCCATCATCAGAATATCGACTAGCCGGACTAGCACTTTCTCATTATGGGCCTAGGAATTCAAAGTGTATGTCCTCAAATCGTAGTCCTATAAACATTAGCCGTGGTCGTCATCAAAAGAAGAACGTATTATCCGAGCTTTTCTCTTACCTGTCATTAGACATTTCTTTCATATGGAAGGTCACAAGCTCCGCACACATTAAGGGTCCGTTCGCTTGTCGGCGCGCCTCTTTGGATGCAGACGCTGCAGACTTCAGTGAGCCTATAATAAAAAGTCGTAGTGGTCCCACCAAAGCTCATTATCTTTCTGTCTTGACCCAAGGCTCCATGCAGTTATAAATTTCGGTCGATCCGACGAACGAGTTTCTCTTTTTTATACCTGCACTTGAAGTCCACGAAACGTCCGATAACGAACAGATGCTGATAAACGTCAGTTGGGCCAAATACGTGGAATTCTATAGCACTAGGTTCCAGATGACTATTTTTCTGCAGCTAAGTATGAAGTAGTGTCTGCGATCAAAACAAAAAGATAAAGAAAAGAACTAAGTATGTCCTTTACAGGCCACGCTGTTATCGAGCGCGACACCAGTTTGGGATCGATAAAGGAAGTAGTCCAGTAAGAAACCCACACGATGTTCTAGTGGCCGAAGTCCTGAGTTTTGAAGGAAAAACACCTTCGTCCACATCCAGGACCCGCGAGAGAAGGATTTACACATATCATCTCTTCAACTCTTTTTTGGTTTGAAAGACTCCTTCTATAGTACCGAAAAGAATTGTCATTATACAGCGATCCGAATTTTGAGAAACAACCATTCCAAATGATCCATTCAAAAGCAAACATAGGTTTAGATTTATGCTGATGATATTCGACAGTTTGTTTTGAATTTTCCAACTTGGCGAACAAAGATAAGACGAAACGTCTTTTGTCATCAATCGTACAGCCGGCGCATTCGCGACTCGGAACTTTTTCTGCATAAGCCAATGCTTAACATCGATAATATGGTCAGCCATGTGAAAGTCACTCACCATGCTCGTAGTGATGTATGGCAGCGAAGCGTGGACGGTGCCATTATTCGATAAACTTTACAAAAATACGGGCATAGTGCAGAAAATTAAAATACAACGCTTCTGGTGGCTTGGTCACCTCGTACGAATGGACAAAATGTCTCTAGCCCTGAAAGTGGAGCATAGGAAGGGGAGGCCCTCCTCTGCCATGGATGGGCGAGATGGAGAAGGACTTGGTTACGCAAATAACTACCCGTGTCTTTCATTCAAAGTGAAAAAGTAAATAGGTCATAGACCCACAGTAAAATCAACAGTGGAATGTTAAAGAAACTAAAATAAATACATAAATGCAACATAAAAGCGAAGCGAAGAGGCAAAAAGAAAGCGATTGAAATTAAAAACTTACTGAAAGCAGCCGCAGCAAATAAAAAAGTGACGCGTACAAATTTACTATGTTCGCTTTATGTGGCTAATCACCTTTATATTCGTGAATGTATGTATGTATATATGAATGTGTGCGTTCATATGTATGCACTTGCTATACACCTGAACTTGTCGCCTCTGTCGTATGAGCAACCTGAGTATAGAGGAAGCTCTTGTCCCTCATTCATTGCTTTGCTGACTCACTAGTCATTAGGGAAATCCGCAAGGATGTTGTGAAAAATTCTCGACTGTTGAAAGGTTAAAAAACGAAGTATAAACAATGCAACAAATAGTAAAAATATATGTATGTATGTAGTTATGTATGTGTTTTTGTAGGTGCGCATATGCTCTTCAACGATGTAAAATGTTTAATAAGTCGTACACACACCGAGATCGACATTGAATTTGCCACAATTGTGTTGAAAGAAAAAAAAGGTCTGTGCTGAATAAGGAATAGCCTTTTTGTATTGTAGAATACGCGTATTTAAGTATTAAGAAAAAACTGTTGAGAATATAGAGAGGACTTATATGGGGAAGTCTTGTAAAACTACATACATATAAGGAAGCGTGGTCTTGAAGTAACATTGATTGGCGGCCACACGAAGCATCAAAAATTATTTCAAAACAAAACAATAAATATCTCCTATGCCCTTTAAACCAACTTANATCACCCGTTAGTTTTGATAATTTTTTCCTTACAAACATCAGCTCATGATAAAAACTGGTAAAATAAAAAGTAAAAAAAAAATGTTTTACTGTCTGTCCGAGAATGCTTCAACCAGACCAGTCGAGAACAGACAGTATAGAAAAACCCATTGGGTTTAAGTCCTGTGGCCATTGTTGCGAAGCAATGAAGCAGGGAAGTTTTTTTTTTATAAAAGAAGTTGGATTTCGCGACCTTTATGCGATGGTGGCGAGTCTTATTGAACCGTCAAATGACTTCTACCAAATTGTTTTCGTGCCCAAGGTAATAAAGCATCGTTAAAACGCTTTTCACGTTAGATTTGCTGATATAAATTTACAATACAAAATACCAACAGAACACATTCGTGCAGCCTGTGAAGCATTCCCGGATAGACTCGATGCTATAATCCACTATAGGCGGCTACATCGAACAGTAATACACTTTTCTTAAAAACTTGATTAGTTCTTATGATGTTAACAAAAAAAAATAAACGAAATTATAGCATTTTTAATTAGTGACAGTGGTGGAAAAATAAATAGGGCACGTCATTTTAACAAATTTTGCCTGTTTTTCTTTTGTTTATTTAATATTTGTTATTTTTTCATAAAAGTGCAAAAATTAGGAAAATTATGCAAAATTGCATCTAAATTTTCAACTTTTTTTTATCAGATTTGCGGATTTTTTTTGAGTATGCAGTTTTACAGCCCATTGAATTTTAGTATGACAAAGTGCAAGTTTGACACTACTAGAAAAAATCGCGTTGACTTTTGTTGGATAATGAGCTACAGTTGTATACAAAAATAATAAATATTAAATACCCAAAAAAAAAAAATAGGCAAAATTTTTAAAATATCGTATCCCCATTTATTTTTCCACCACTGTATGTATATTTCTGTAGGTGTTAGTTTGTAACAATTACCCAAAAAATCTTACAAGTTTTCGCATTGTTTGCTATTTTCCAGCGTGACTGAATTCTTCGACGGTAGCGTCAGCCGTTTGGTGATTGGTTCCACCATCATTGTCTACTTGCTCATCTATAATGAGGCTAGCGGAGCTGCTATATTGTTTGCCACCATTTTGGCAGCTGTGTATGCTATAATGGCAGGTTGGTTCCCAGGCAGATGCATACTACATAATTTATGCTATAAAATTAACTAACTGTTCGTTCTTTTCTAATTCTTTCTTCTCGCAGCATACTGCAAAGCCACTCTACGCTCCGTCCAAATGCCTTACATACGTGCCACCAACAAATTTGACTTCTCTTGCCTCTTTCTAGCCACCTGGATGGATGTGCTGGCGATACTGTGTGCTTGTGCAGTTTTGGCGCGCACTCTTAGCACCTGTCTGGATGCGATGACGGGCGGTATGGCGCATATTCTTATTTTGGGTAAGTGTACAGCCATACGTACATACGTACATATGTATAGGCTTACGTAAATACGCAGAGTAAGTTTAGGCAAATGCACTTGCTCACGGTACGAGCACATTTTTGTAGCACTGTACGTTGCTGCTTATTATTAACACTAATTTATTGCATAATTTTAGGCCGTAACTCATCGGCCAACGAGCCATGGCCGGATGTGCTGGGTGTTGCGGTGGTTCTTCTCATAACTTGCATGTGCATGCTGGGTCTGGAGGTAGACTAAAATAACGCATTCGTATTTAATAATTTTTGCTTTTTTGTTATGTTTTCATCCACTAATTAATTTGTGTTATTTTTTCCTCCGTTCCAGAACTCCAAAGCCTTTTGCGTCCTCATGATCGCTGGCATTATAATCATGAACATTTCGCTAGCCTTGGTAACTACTTGGAGACTACACTCGCTTGAGTTTAATCGCTTCTTCTTTCGGCCGAATGGCATTAAAAGTGTAAGTGGTAATTTAAAGTGTGAATAGACATGCATAAACATTATTAGGAATAACTAGAAAGCTAGTTTTTAAACGCTCCTCAATTATTTCTACATCGTCTAAGGGTTAATATTGATTTTCAATCCTTAGACAAGCGACCATTTGTAGTAATTATTTGGATTTTCTGTGGTTTACTGTTTGCAAATCTCTCTGTGAGCTGTGCCCGCGTGGGTGGGTGGTCTGTAATTTATAGCTTGCATTCATTAAACAATTCAATGCCAAGCATGGAAAGTTGAGAACCTACACACTAACTTGGTTGCGTTTATAAAGATTACATCAGTGCTGGGGTGATAGCACACTAATCTGGTGATCTGGTCTGCGTGCATTGCGTCCGCATATAAATGAAGGGCAGAAGCCTACATATACATGTTTATGTACTACTTATTTAATTTGTTTTATCCTACCTTCCAAGTGCTTAGATGGAGGTTAAGTTTGGTTAGATTAATCTGCCGGATATCCGGATATTAATTGGATATCAGGATAACAAAAAAGAGAATGGATATCAATCCGATAATCAGATAACAGAAGAGAATGGATACTAACCGGATATCCGCAATTTATGCGTATACACGAATGTCCGAACCGACATCCAGATATCCGAATACACGAATAGCCCCAGCCCTATTGTATACTTATAATAAGGGATTTGTGGATAGATTTCACTCCCTTGCGCCATCCTTCCTAAAGTAAACTTTTTTAAAAATTAAAATATGATGCCATATTTTCCGTTCTACCTGTGTTCCTTTTACCCGCAGATTTAGCAGCTAGGTTCTCTAGTGAGAAATTTTCAGTGCAGCACCAATGAATCAAGTCCAAGTGTATTTCTGCAATGAAAAACAGATTCTCATAAAAATACAATACATACTTACTTTTCCACACTTCCTAAGCAATTTGTCATTCAAGACTACACCCAAATACTCTGTGAGGTCTTTCAGGAGCAGATCGATGTTACCTGGCTTCGATGGTGCCCACACCGCCACCTTTTGCCTTGTTATGAAGAGTATTATTTCTGTTTCGTCTGCGCTCATCTTCAGACCCGCATTAAATGTCAACTTTTCTATCACTAATGGCCCCTAGGAATTTGGGGTCACACATCTTTATCTGAATATGCGAGTAGTTTTGGAGATTTCCATTCAAATTCTTTTAGTTATTTACTGGCTATCACATGGACCTGCCACTTGTGTAGGTGTGTTTCGTTTGGCCACGCCGCCAGGCATCAGTCTTCCCATAATGTGAGCGTCCAATTGGAAATATTCTATTACTCTGGAACTTTGTGATCTCAGCTTTCTGTTTCACCTAGGCGATTTTGATCTGATCTCTGTTCCCAAAGAAGAACAGGTGTTCGATATGTATCGATGAGAGTATTTCACAGCCTGAATGGAAGATCGCCCTATCTCGGCAGCCAGTTCGAAAACGCCCTGCTTCAGGATTTGATTGAAGAATGCCATATTTCATCATTTTATTGAAAAACACCCTATCTCAAAAATTTGGTTGAAGAACGCCCTATCTCAGTTGTCGATTCAGAAACGCCCCATCTCAGCACGTTTTTGATGTATTTTCAGCTGAGATAGGACATTTTTGAACAGAGTTCTGAGATAGGGCGTTTTTCAATAAAATTCCGAAATAAGGCGTTCTTCAAGCAAATTCTGAATTTCTTGAGCAAATATCTGAAATAGAGCGTTTTTGAACTGGCCGCCGAGATGGGTCGATCTTCTATAGATAGGTTCGGTGACGATTTGTTATTAGCCTAACTCCTACCTCAAATTCGAAGCGCGAGCCGTACTTGCATGATCTAACTCGTCCCCCATTTTCCCTGTAATGTGGGCTCAGTAAATGCTGTTATTGATATCCGTGAGCTAAAGTTCTCAATATTATCTTCTTCTTCATTGCACAGGTACTCACAGCAGCGGCACTACTCACGTTCTCCTATCCCAGACACTATCCAGCGTACGATTCCGGCTTTTTACGATACTCAGGACTGATTCATATCGTCAAGTGCGTGCTTACTTTGGGGCTTGCGGCGCTGTGTTTTACTGTCTTGGTGCATTTCAAGTAAGTAAGATATTTCATGAGTATAAGTAGGATACTGTATAATGTTAGTAGTAATCGCCTGAGCCAATGCAATTTTTTCTCATTTCAATTTTAGGGCTCCTCCTGAGTACATTGCTATACCAGTCTTCAAATTTCTAGACGACTTGAATATGCACCAGCTAGTACCAGCTGTTGCTTGCCTCCTGATGTTGACATACACAGGTGCATATATGGAACTCTTTCCCGAGCTTTATGGCTTCATCGTACGCTTTGCGACCGCAGAGTGGAAGGTGTTCTCGAAACAAATAAGCTATGAAAGTCCGGACAGCGGCAATCCTGTGCTAGCAATTTTTATAAGCGGTAAGGTTGAATAAAATAAAAAAAAATACCCCATTTCAGATAGATGAGCAATTTTATAGTTGTAACTAAATCACAGGAAGTCTCTGCGCTATGTTGGCCTTTGCGTGTCCGCTGCAAATTCTCACCCATATGTTGGCGGGCAGTCACATATGCGCGGGTCTTTTAAGAGCGTTCTATTTATTGTATTCTCCCTACCGACCGAAATACATACAGCCAAATAGTAAGAACAAGCCAAAGACACGTACGTATATACATAAGCATGTAAATATCTTTCTTCTTATAGCAACCCATTCGTCACTCAGCTACAGTCGTCTTGCCACAGCGCCACCATTGGTGGTGAAGAGTTCCTCCTCGAATAGCAGAATTAAACGCAGCATTTTGAGCGCTAGTTTAGCCAAGAAGGGCGCAATTATGAAGCCAAAGTTGAAGAAAAAACCAAAGAAGGAGCTGGAAAAGGAATGGCTATTGCTGGGTGAGCCCACATCGCCTTGCCCTGCTCGTACACCGAAAGATGTGGAGTCTGCGATGCTCGCGGATCGAGAACCCCCGGTAAGCAGCAAATAAATTTTAGATTTTAATGAGTAGGAAAAAGAAGTCATTAACCGTTGATATCTTCTTTTGAAGCCCTCCGATTTTGAATATCCGGAGAAATTTGAGAAGAGCGATTCGGATACCTCAACCGATATAGATGCGATAGTCGATGAATATCGACAAAAAATTAAGGTATTCTTGAGATGTAAGCATAAAAAATGTGCATTAATTTTTTCTCACATTTTAGGTCACAACCGCTGGTCCCATGGAAATGAGTGTGCGTTTACCAACTCTGAAATCTTGGCGAATAATCATGTTCAGCATTTTTACTATAGTTTCATTTGTCGTATGTGTCAACATCAGTAGCGCGGTTGAGCATCCGTACACATTTTTAACATACATTGCTGGTTAGTATAAAAAAGTAATTGAATATTTTTAAAAAAAGCGAGAGCTACGAAAATGAGCAGTGAGAAATGGAAACTAGTAGTGTAAGGATACATGGATTCATTCGGTTTTTCTTCTATGCGGTTTCTCTTTGCATAAACCTCTAGTCATCTAAAGCAGAAGGTTACTTAACGACATTTTCTTTCGATAATTCTTATGAACTGAAGGCTCAATGCTTTGTTCTCAGCCAGTTCATAAATCACTTCTTACCCCAATCCCCTGTCCCTAAATGAGAGGCTTCATCTGGGACTGTGTGGATAGAAAATGGGCATCGGGGATAAGTTTAAGCGACTCCTCGCTGCTCATTGTACAATTTGCCGTATCGTCTTTGAAATGTCCCAAGAGGTGAAGGTTAAGGTGTACGGGGACACATCGTCAGGGCTTTAATTGTGGTTAGGAAAATGCTCTCACATCTCCCCCACGGACTCAGACTAATCAGTCTCTAATCGTTAATTCTTGAAGTTGTAGACTATAAACCGAATTACTCGCGATCGCTTGTCAGGAATTTTTGATTATAGGCAGGAAAAAGCCTAATATTTTCGACAGAGTGAAGAAGAATATTTTCGACAGAGAAAGAAGGCAATTGGCAACAGATAGTACGCAAAGTTCTACAGAATTTAACAGGGGGAAACTACGCTACTCAGGAAAAAGAATGGGCTAAACTCCGTCGTCCGTATTGGAATAAATGGCCCCTTAGCGCTACCCTTCCGGCACTAAACACCAAACTAAGTTGAATAAATAAGCGACGGTCTACGCTTTAGGTAAGAATGCTACAGAAAATGCTGAGAGATACTGAGCTCTTCACTGACCGATGATGTGTGATGTGGACACTTGGGTAGTTCGAAAATGTATGTGATAAAGTAAAGTCGGAATTTTTATTCTCACCCCTAGGAATGTTCTATGCCGGAAGAAATATAACCCTATTTTAATAATAAACAATTGGGTATTATATTGGGAATCTCCTGAAGAAAACCAGTGTTTTCCGATAGAAAAATATTACCTTTAAAGAATTCTATACCATTCTACGAATTTTTTTTGTACCCATAAAAATACGTGGAAAACTTTGATCCCTTTGAGCGATCTCTAAATATTACTTACTTACTTACTTCAAAATAAGAAATTGGGGTATATTTTTTCGATGTAAACAATCCTAGGGGGTGAGAGCATTAAAATTCCGACTTTACTTTTTTTAGACCACCCTAGTGGACACTCTGGTTATCTTGAATTTATCCCTTATAACACATATCACTGCTTACCTAGACTGGCAACAATAAGCTCTATCTTCTCTCACATACCATCTAGAAAGCAAAGTGGACGGGAGTTAGTTGTTGAAAGGAGGCACGAAGGAAGTCGAAGCTTACCAGAACGGTCGGTCCATCAACTTCAATGCAGGAAATTGTATTCTGGACGCTCGCCCCCTAGTGGATTTCACCTAGAAGAAGAAAGTGGCAACTTTGACCTCATTCGAACTACTCTTGGATATATTTCTCGTACCAGCTCTGCGAAGGGTGCGTGAAAACCAAAACATGTGCAGCTCCAAAGTCTTACGGGACGAGGGTGCATCAACGCCGGTCAATTGATTTACATGGGCTCATAAAAGGTACTAACGTTCTGCAGCTGTTGAGAGAATGTTGAAGTGGGATCATCTCAGCTCCTTCATTTGGGCTATGAGGCTGCGAGCTTAACACTTTGGTCGTACTCTCTGATCCCCACACACCGGTTCTCATCGTTTTTCGCTATAGATTTGCATTTACCGTTTTGTAAATGTTTCAACAAAGGGTTAATGCTTATGGTCTGCCACTGTTTGGGGAACCACCCTACCTAACTTAGCTTTATATTAGAGTCGCCTTTTTGAAATTATTAAAATGTCGATAGCGCGGGCAAGAGGTTTATTTTTGTTATGTCAGAATCAAAAGCTTTGTTAAAGTTTCATTCGGAAATTGTAGTTGAATAGGAAGCCACATTTTAATCAATTCGATGAAGTCAAATTATCAAATATTAACTCTTTTTTATTGAAACCAATAACTTTTCTATTTCCTACCATTTCAGGTTGCATAATAATCAGTTCTATGATGTCCCTTTTCCCGAGCTATCGTAACGGTGCCGTAAACGTGAACCCGTTACTTTGTACTACCACTATCATGCTGGGTGGGATACTCCTCAGCGGCTGTTCATATTATTCTTGGCCGGCGATACTCTTTTGGCTAATCTCTGGTCTGGCTTTGATGTTGCGATGTGATAATTGGTGCTGTGGCTGTTTCGAGTACAGTGGTGGCACAATACAAGAACAGCTGATACCGAACGTTCCGCCCAAAACAGCAACGAAAGCAACAACCGTACATATACCTCATCTGCCGAAGAGGGTCGTTACCATACCAACTCGTGTAAATGCAGCAGCCAGATGACAATCAGCTGGGTCCTCGGAAAGCGAAGATCTCTTCAATGAGGATTTCAGTTTATGCGATTTCAAGGAGGATAGAAACGACGATGATGACGATTGCTGGAGTGAATAAGTAGAAGCACGGAGAGAAGCAAGGGAGGAGAAGAGTTTGTATGTATGTACATAAAAGCAGTGATCAAACAATCGAGTACCTATAGGAAGGCGTACTTCGGAGGAAATGTCGTGCCGTAGTCATTAGCCATAGTCATTGCCATTGCGTAGTCTACGCAAATGCTGATTGCTTGCCTGCAACTAGACGTTGGAAGAAGGCGTATTTTTTCTATAGAAACGGGTTAAACAGAGCTTCTTACCTCAAGTGTACAGTCATTTTACATAGTTTATTGTATAGGCATATATTTAAATATACATGCATACATACATATGTACATGCGTGTATGTCTTACGTATTTGCGGCGCTTAATTCTTCTAGCCTTTAGAACTTTTTAGATAGTTATCTAAATAGAATAATAACACCGTGCGACAAAAACAAAAAATTTCAAAACTCGCGAAAGAATCGATATAGTCACGAAACTATGGGCCAAATATAGTAAAACTGCGTTTTTAGTTTTTCACTCTGTCGGCAGGATTTTTTTTCAAAGGACTTTGAAATTTTAAAGATATGATTAATTCTAAAAATTATTTAAAAAAATTTAGTGCAATGTAGAATATCAATATGGGTACCAAATGAGAGAGAAAGATCTGCAGAATTTAAAAACAACAAAGCTTTTTAGTTAAAAAGGACGAATAGGTATTGAAAATACGCTTTTAGTGAATTTTATGTTTTTAAGTTAATAAAGTTTGCGTGACGAAATTCGATGATGAGGTCGTGCGTATATTAGTCCTCAAACAATACTTTTTTTCAAAAAATATTTAAAATTTTCAAGGATATTTAAGGATTAAAATTTCTAAAGGACATTTTCCATACCCATTCGTCCTTATGCACCAAAAAATTTATCCTGTTATAATTCTACAGAACTTTTTCTTTTATACGATATGCTTATTGTTATCCTAAGTTGTACTAAATTTTTTAATAATTTTTTGAAATAATCAATTCTTTTTTTTTTGAATTTCAAAAATTTCAAAATCCTTTTAAAAAATCCTGACGTCAGAGAGCAAAACTAAGTGCGCACTTTTACTATAATTCACCCATAGTTTCGCGAATATATTCATTTTTGTGTGTGCAAAATTTACTGCTACACAGTGTAATAAGCGGCATGTATGAATGAAAATAGTGAATGAAATGAAAACGTGCGATATGTGGGTACCAAAGTGTATCAAACAAGGTTTGATTGACAAATCAGTGTGGTTCTCTTTTAATGTGCTGTAGTGTGAAAAAATATAAACAAACGATTGAAAATTCAGAATTATTTTTTTTTTCAATTTGACTTTACAGGATGATTCTTATGAGAGCACTGTCAAATTCAATCACACTTTGTTAAATATATTTTGGTAGGTACTTTCATATATTTGATTTGAACGCTAATATGTATAAAGTTTATACTATAAACGTAAAACTCATGTACTGAAAATTTATTACTAATTTTGCTTTGAATCAAATACTTCACATCCCTTAGTATAATTCAATTAAATCAATTACATTAGTTTATAATTTTGTCGAATTTACTCTGAGAAAATACATATATGTATATGGATTTGATGCTAGACTAATAAAATATTCAATGAAAAAAAAATATTATTTTAAAAGGCGTGGTTTTCCATTAAATCTGTCGTTTTATTTTTCTGAAATATGGTACAGTGAAAGCCGTTGAACAACTTCCACACCTAATTATCCAATCCTACTTAAGTCTGTATAGAAGTCGGAGTAATAAAAATTCTTTACCGAATTGAACTGATGTGCTGCACTTTCCATTCCTTTCCAATAATTGAAGTGCTCATCTAAAAATGAACATCTTAGGCCAAGGCCACGCAATGAGCGGAAAAGTGGCCACCTATTGAGCGGCATTTCCGCTCAGCCGCTCATTGCGTGGCCTCGTGATGAGCTAATTCGAATTTGATTGTTCGGACAAATGGCAATCCTCCTAAATAAAGGTGAGAAATAAATCATTTTCAAACCCATTTCGATTTATATCCATCATTTAGTTATTATCCAACTTACTGAATAATTTTAATGAAACTTTTTAAAACATGGCAACTCTATTCAAACATTCGAAACGTTCAAACTAATGATTTCTTAACATTCTTCCGCTTGACTACGGTATTTTTATATTTTATATACCCTTTGAATTAGTTAATTGAGTTGGACCTTTCAAAAAGGTGGCAGCCTTCTTCAAAAGTATTTTCAAAGCTTAAGCATTGTTAAAAATAAAATATTAAAATAAAATATTTAGCATATACAAATATATACATAAGTACATATGAATGAATGTATATAACTATAACAGATAAAACACATTATTCTTAATCAACCCATAGCAATCACGTTGCAACTACAAGTGGAAGCAAATCTCTAAGCGATGATAGCCGAGAGATAACTGATATGTGTACAAATGTAGTCACTTTAAACCAGTGATTGCCAAAGTGGTCCATCGGGGTCCGCGAGTTGTAAGTGGGGGTCCACGAAAATGTACCTGGTTTCGATAGTAACCAGAATGGTTTCTTGATATCCCCTTAATTTAAGTTTATTTTTTTTGAGTGGTGTGTAGTGCTCTTGACGCACAGCTGCACTTACCGTCACTTTGTGTCCTTAAGGGCCACGTTCAGACTAAAAAGAAACGGATATTCTTATAACACTGGCGAGGCGAGGCCAAAATTGCTGGCGGCAGAGATTTGAGCACTTGTTTCTTTTCAATGCTATATGATAGTACGTCACCATTACCTTTGTTGAAGAGATTCTATAATGTTGAGTTCCCTGAGGTCGAATGCTTGTTTTATTCCAGCTCTGAGCTCGGACTCACGCATTGTCGAATCTTCACTGAAGGCTCCAAAACTGACTCTGAGTCAGGATCTGGGGTCTTTTACAAAGTTAATGGGGATAAGCTTCACTTTTCTCTTGGGCAATATGCCCCGGTCTTCTAGGCTGAGGTATTTTCAATCCTCAAAATCATGGACTACATATCTGAATTTAAAGGCAGGCTGCACTGAAGGCAATGGCCAGCCCGCTATCTAAGTACTTCCAAATTATTTTATGTTGGTAAACATAACGAGCTTGCTTTACTCTGGCTACCTGGTCATTCGGGAGTAGGTACATGGTAATGAGACAGCTAACCATTTGGCCGGAACTGGCTCAAACCAGGCATTTGCATCACTTTAAAACTCGCAGCAAAAGATAAAAATAAAAATGATTCCATCAACACAAATAAACTATTTTACGAATGCGCCACATGCAAATTCATGAGTGAGCCGAACATGAGAGGAAGTTGTGGTAAACAGAATGTAAATAACGCTGGCGCTCAGAGTTCTCTTAAAAAATATAACTCCTCAGAGCGAGAGAGTACTTTCAACGCATTACAAGCACTATTTTTTATAACTTGCAAGTGTGTAATCACATTTAATAAATAAAACACAAGAAAATATTTTATTTTTATTTTTGCCACTGCGAATTCAGTCTTGGAACTCACCCGCGGTGCAAATTTACATCGTTAGATCCAATCCTCACATTTTTTGAAGAGCTTTGGGAATATCTTTGAAATGTAGTAGCAGCAAAGGGATCTACGGGGAAAAAAGGTTGGGAACCATTGCGTTAAACCGATGAATGGGATAAAATAATTACACTATCTGCGCACGTTTATTTCTATTGCGTATGTATGCATGAATGTACATACAGCGTGACAATAGCGCGAAGAACAGATTTCACTAATAGATATGCAATTGAGAGCGCAACAATGATCGTTGCTGTGAGCGTTACAGCATAAACAAATGCGATACAGTTTTTTTTTTGTGAGCGCCAGCAGTTCTAAATTGGCAAGTGTAGCGATTAGAAGCTTAATCAAATGAATGCCAAAATTGTTGAAATTCTGAGTGCTGAAGAATGCGAAAAAATCGCTAGAAATACGCTTAAATTGAAAAAAGATGAAAGTATTAAAATTAATAGTTATGCCCTTGAAAAGGGGCCGAATGAACTTGTAGGCTTCATGGGAGAATATTACAAATTGCACATTCGAGTGCAAGATGAGGTAAGATGATTACGAAGCTAAGCTAAACAAGTGTGCTATGGTTCAGGTAATCACAAATTCATCACATTCTCTTACCAACAGCGACCGGGAGCGAGTGATGGAATTAAAGATTTTTGTTACTTCGTTAAATCGGTGCCCATATCAAATGCGCTGCACCGGGCTGAGTGCGAGCGTAAGTGTTTCTTCCGCAAAGAGGTCTGTGCCTATACCGAGATTTTGCCAAATATACAGAAATATGGTAAGTGTTGAGTCTGTTAAAAAAAGAAAAAAAAATTAAATGAAAATAAGCAAAAAATATTACTTTAACCCACAAAACTTTTGAATAGCTTCTACGAAATTATATCCCGAGTGCTATTATGCCCGCAGAGATTTATTGGTGCTCGAAGATCTCGCAACGCCTACTTTGGGTTATCGGCACTTGGAAACAAATGAGCTATATACGCATAAGCATCGAAAGTTATTTCTTACACACTTAGCACAGCTACATGCGGCCAGCATTGCCTGGGAGGAAAGAGAGGGTATAAGAATTGGCGTAAAATTCAAAGATTCGTTGTTCGAACTGATGCTGACCACTGAAAACGAGTGGTATATTACGGGAGCGAAGGTGAGTGGCAATGAGAGATACGCCTTTGCAAGGTTAGAGAATGATACTTATTAAAGCTGAAATAAATGCAAAACAACTTTGTAATGCTCTACTCACTCTTCTCTAGAAATGATCTTAAGTGCACTGGAAAAATAGGGTTTAAAAGTTATACCCGAAGAGCTGTTGATATCCTACTAGGAGGGCTAAATAACTTCAGAAAGTTTAAACCAGAGATAGGTCCATGTAGTTATCTAACCCCATACATAAATGAAAATATTGCTTAGATTAAGTTAAGATGTCGTCGATGTTTTACCGTCTACCTGATACAACTTTTTCGCCTAATCATTTTTAAATACCCTTAATGACTTATTTGTTATCCTCAAGGATTCTCTAGCAGTTGTCCACATTAAAGACCGCATGCGACTCTTGACGCCATGAAGCTTGTCCTATGGAGTACCCAATCTTACTCATATTGGCTACATCATAGATCCAAGTGGCCTAACAACGCGATAGAATAGCTTAGATGCCTTAGTATTTCGACCATTAGTTTCAAAGATCTTCTGAGCATTACTGGGTAAAGTGTACGTTTTTCAAAAAGACTCAGACTGTTACTTTATGAATAAATAACTTTAGTTCGGGAATGCAAATAAGGCACCTCGCTTTGCCTCTACAATGGCTAAAACGAATGTAGTAGTGTGAGCCGGTGGGCATTTGTTTTAAAATTCTATGAGGAATAGAACTCTGCATACCATCTGGGAAATAATAATCCCCACATTTTCTATTTTCAGGGTATCATTTTCCTCGCAAAAAGGTACGAGAAATTCCAAACACCCGAAATACAAAAGTTGATCGATGAAAAACTCTATGCGCTGCTCGTAGATGTGAAAAAGTATACGGAACCCTCCGCGCGCCTGCGCAATGTATACTTGCATCGGGACTCTTGGGAACGAAACATTTTCTTCAAATTCGACGCAAACCGCGAACCCACCTCCTGCTGCATTGTGGACTTTCAGCTAAGCCGTTACGCGCCACCAGCCATGGATGTACTCTTCTTCTTGTACGGCGAAACGCCAGCTGAAGAAAGAAAACTGCGCATACAAGAATATCTGGAGTATTATTATGCCGAGTTGCAAGCGCGTTTCCGGGAGTTGAAGCTGCCACTCGACACTATCACGATGGAGGATTTTCTGGAAGACTGCCGACGTACTCACCTGCCAGTGCTTATTCTGGTGGCCATTATCAAACCGCTGACGATGATGCCTGATGGTTTGTCGCGCAAGTGGCGCGAGGAGGAGCAGGAAAAGTTCGACTACTACATGAATGTTCAGCGCGAGGAGCTGTTCCTACGGCTAATGGCGCTCGATCCCACATATGAATCGCGTATTATGTGGCCCATTGAAGAGCTTATGGAATTTTTACAAATAAATGGAGATTTGTTAGATTAAGTAGACCTCTGAAATTTTTTAGCTAAACTTAAATGATACAAAGTTGAATATATGTTTTATTACAACAACAAATGCATCATTTCTTCAATACAATCAAAGATATACTCCTTAAATTTCACATCCAATTTCAGCAGCTCGAGCACCTCATTAACGCGGTCAACATTTGTGTAGCGATGAAAGGCATCTGGGTGATTCAGCTTTAAGTTCTTCAAATAATCGCCCGGCACACGCAGTATTGTCGCTGAGATGCAGTTGTAGAGCGCACCGAAGAGCTCCAGCGACTTTAGCGACTGTTCGAATTCGTTTCGACTGAGTTGTTGCTCGGCGTCCACACCCTGTCGCTTCAGTTCGTCGGCGAAGTAGTTGTAGTACCTGTCGTAGTACCAATATTTCAGCGTTTTCCGTTGCTGTGGTGTGATGTTCAGGTAGACTACCATGAGAACATCAATGGCGGGCGGACTATAGCGCGCCAGTTGGTAGTCGACTAGAACTACCGGCTCGGCGTCAGGTTGAGATTTGCTGAAGAATAAGTTGCCGCCCCAGAGGTCGCGGTGGCAAAAGACGTTCCGATATTTGCTGGATGGATTAACCATTTCGTAGACGCTGTCTAGATGGCGCGGCAGCTCGTCGGCGATGAACTTTTGTAGCGCCTCGCTTTGGAAGGCGGGGTGAACACGCGCCACAGCTAGGACAGCCTGAAAGTGAACAAATTAAAAAAGGAAAACGGAAAATGGCGCTTGGCTTTCAAGAGGATTTGATAAATATGACACAGCCTAAAAATTAAGATTTAAGCGTAAAAAACGGTAATAATTTTTCGGTAGTTTGAAAAGGGGAAACCAGTTTGGTTCTGTAACAACGGGGTACAAATTTTAAGTAATTTAAATACTTGACATAATTTTTTGTCATGCCAAAACTGGACAAAACGTTTAAAATTTCTGTACCGTCTTTAGACCATTTTTAGGCCATTTTTTGAAAAACTAGGTCCTGTTTGCAATTACAAAATATTTAAGTTTTGCTTAAAAATTACAAAAAAAAAGATGTTTCCTGGGTTTTAAATTAAATTATTTCCAAGTTTTCAATTAACCAAATACCAAAATCCTACGCTCAAGTTTTGCATTAAAAAGGTTCAGTTTTTAAAGTGCCAAAACTCTATTTCCAATTTTTAATCGGTCAAAAACCTTATTTAGTTTTTGCATTTAACCAACAAATTTTTCGACTAGAAAATTATGTCGAGTTTTAAAGTATGAAAAATCGATGTCCACTTTCTAATTTAGTTTTCACATTAATAGTAAATTGCCAAACATTTATGTTGTCCACTTATTAATCGGCCAAAAAATATATATTCAATTTTTAATTGATCAGAAAATTAAATTCAGTTTATAATTTACAAAAAATATTTATGTAAAAATTTTTGAATATCACAAAATTATACCAAGTTATTAAATTTCAAACTATCTATAGTCAATTATGTTTTGAAGGCCGACATATTTCTATCCAGTTTTTCAATGGTGTTTATGTACAGTTTTTGAGTAATTGACCAAAAAATATTTAAAATAGTTTTTCCAAAGGGACTAAGACTTTCTTTGTGTAAAATATCTGTTATCTAAACGAAGAATAAATAAAGGTTACTCACCCTCACTCCAGCTGTATAGAAAACCACCTTTGGCGACACTGTCATCTCCCTTAAAACGTTGTTCAGCTGCTCGCCAATATCCACTTGCTTCCTCTCTTCGTAGGTAATACTGCAGGCATGCATGGTGGCTAAGCTCTTCAGGAGTACATCCATTTGTGATTGCGTCAGAAATTCTGCTGGATTCGTCACAGGCTCATAACCCAAATCTACAATATTTTGCATAACAAACAAATCGCGACGGGTAAAGTAGCATTGAGCACACCAGATATTAGTGGCTAAGATTTTTTTTTTACCAAATTAGAAGAGATAACAGTTATTAAAAAATTGTGAATATATTGGCTTAACTAAAAGCAACAGTAAATATTGACAGTTAACTTGAATGGAGATATGGATATTGATAGTGAGGCTGTACCTAAATTAAAAATCTCTGTTGTGATCGATTGATAAGATACTGAATATGTACAGATCCTTGTGGTCAGCTGTTTAAGTCAAGTGAAATTTTGACTACTTGTGGTTATTTTTCTTTTGTCAATTTAATTTTAATATTTTTTTTTATAAAAGTCTAGCACTTTACCTAACCAGCCCCACATAAATCCACATTTCAATCTTCGTACAAAAATAATGAAACTTCTACAAACTTTAACATTTGCCACCGAAAATTTTCAACTTTTTATTCAGAATTTTTAGAAAAATTTTGGGTATGCAGTTTTGTAGCCAATTAAATTTTAGTAGGTTAAAGTGCAAATTATAAGACGCTACAGAATCGCGTTGATTTTTAAAATTTTTTTTGACTGACGGTGTTGTGCATTTTCTTCCATATAAAATATGCTCGACGATTTCGTTAGTACGGGAGAAAATGTGCTGGCCATCAGGAAAAAAAATTATTACAAATCAACGCGATTTTCTAGCGTCTTGACATTTGCACTTTGTTGTGCGAAGTTGAAAATGTGGATTTATGTGGCGCTGGTTAGTTAAAGTGCTAAACTTTTATAAAAAAATATAAACATTAAATAAAAGAGAAAGAAAATTTTCCAAATCTAGTCAAAATTTCACTTGACTTAATCAGCTGACCGCAAGTGTATGTCGTGTATACGTTTGGTCATTCATTTATTTTTCCCTTCTTTTCTAACTCACTCAACAACTCACTCAGTTTTCTTAACTCGTTCAAAAGGCGCTCATAGATCGCTGCCTCTTTGGTGAGCATGCCGCATTCTTCAATAAACGCTGTCATCTTTGGATTATGATAAGGCAACGATTTGACAAACACACGTTTTGTTTGAACATCAGTGCACTGAAAATGCAGTAAAAAGTAA
The DNA here is from genome assembly GCF_001687245.7 of Rhagoletis zephyria. Classification (NCBI taxonomy): domain Eukaryota; kingdom Metazoa; phylum Arthropoda; class Insecta; order Diptera; family Tephritidae; genus Rhagoletis; species Rhagoletis zephyria. The sequence goes on from NW_016159026.1 coordinate 94,859, forward strand.
CCAAACAAACAATCAAGTCTAAATAGTTTCGTTTTTGTCAATTAGACTAAATGGGGTTATAAAATAATAAAGCTTGATAAATGTATTAACTAACATTAGCAGTTGTATGAGGTGGGTTCTGTTGGAGTGGGCAAACAACAGTATATTTGATTGTGGAAATTGAGCCCCAGAAACAGATTAACTTCGGTTATCAACTTATGAAATAAAGAAACTCATTTAATAAGACCCTCACAAATAGTGATATGGTCTAGTAATTTATGAAGAAATGTTTAAAATTTTTATACCATATTGAAATTAAAAACTTATTCATACAAAAAAAAAACAGTTTACATACTGAACTTGGTAATTTTTTTCTCCAACATTTATTAACGAATTAACAGCTGACGGAATTTCGTTTTTGAACCGCCCAGATGTGTATAAACTTTAGACGTATGCGATAAGGGTTGCCGGTGTCGAAATTTGAATCATATTTGAACAGATCGCATAATCGAATGTGGGTATTATCTGATTGTAGGTCATTTGGTTACTTTTCTGTAACAAGACTTTAATCACAAGGTTCTATTTGAAAGACGTCTTACTAAGAATTCACAAACCGATGATATCTAACGTGAAAATCACCACTTAAATTTATTTATACTTATAAGTGTAATATTCACGCCATTTTGACACTCTCCTTATCTTAGTTTTACTCGCATTCGCGTAAATATTTACCTCATCGATGCGATATTGCAGTTGCAAGTGAAAATATTCACCCAAGTAACCGGTTGGGCCGCACTCAGGCACCACTTCGTAGGTCAGCAGTCGACCGGCCGCATTCGAACCCAACATATTGCTGAGAATTTCTTCGACCTCTGTGCGTGAGAAGAGCCCATTCTGCGTTTTAGCTGACTGCAGAGTTGAGGTAGGACTCATTTTTTGGCGTGAGATTATTTTAGTAGTTTACTTCGATTTACAAATTTTTACGCAAGTAAGTAAACATTAGCGCACATATTTAGTATTTAAATTTTCTGCAGAAGATAAGAAAATCACTTTCACGATTGCGTCGTCTCACTGCGACAATGGAATAGCAACTAGCTCATAATGTTAGTTTACTCATTACTTATATTATATTCAATTGTAATCACTTGCTAACATGTACCACATATGTATATAAATACATATCGTCGCCTGGGTAAATGATTGTCGTAAGCGCCATACGTACGTGCGTAACATACGACAATCTTTTACCCAGGCGACGATATGTGAATGACAAGTGCGCTCATTCATATGTACGTATGCATGTATGTATGTGAGCTTTAAGCAATGAGATAACAAGCCCTTTGCAACGATTACTCCCAGTAAACTTGCCTCTACTTAATTGTTATTTAGTATTATAATTGGAAGAATGTATCTGATAGGGAAAAATCAGCTAGTACGAGGGTGGCTTAGAAAAAAATTTGGTACGGTTGTAAAAAAAATTGTATGTGCGACTAGCAAGAAAAATATTTTACACCCTATCGGCGATATATTTTTGAAGCAAGCCCTTTAAATTTAAATCAGACCATAAATACGAGGCTTCCAAATATCTCAACCCTTGCGCCACCTATTGGAATTTTTTTTTTGTGGAGTTATAACTTTTCATTTGGGTAATATATGTGTATTCTAAATATAAACTAAATCAGGCCCCCGCGTCGAGATATATGAACCAAATCGGACCATGAATAAGGGTTTGATTAATATTCCATACTGCATTTTCATCCAGCTATGAGCTTGGTTTCAAGGTCGCCGGGAAAATTGCCAAAAAATTGCTACAAAACATACTCACAAACATACATACACATATACAAAGCATGTTAAATAAAAGCTTTTAAAAAAAGTTCACTACCAGACGATGCTTTGAAAACTTCGCCTATTAGCTTATTTATACCCAAGGGTTTGAAAAATTAATGTTCCACCAGGTTTATGTATAGAAAGTCATACGTATATTTGCAAATATTAAATTGTTTCAAATCTTTGGTCATAAGCTACAAAAAAAAAATCAGCCTTAAATTCTATTTTGCATTTTGAGCAATTAGGAATTCCAACATTTCTTGAATACACTCTTCTAAATACTCCCGAAACTGAGGTAGTCTTTCCATCAGCTTAAACACCGCTTCGGTACGTTCCACATGGACATAATCATTGGTCACATACTGCCGGGGAACTTTCACAATGGTTGTGGCAATTGCCCTATAGAACAAACCGAACAGCTGGAGTTCCTCATACGAAGCAAGCAAATCAGAGTAAGTAAGATTATCCGCTGCTACCAAACCCTGCGAACTCAAATCCCGTTTCAGACAATCATAATAGTGTAGCAGGTATTCCTTTTCTTTCGACTTTCTTGTGGACCTATCAAGATTCATGAAAAGAGCGAAGATTAAATCGATAGCTGGCGGACAGTAGCGCGCAGTCTGATAGTCCACAAAGATGACAGAATGCTCGTTTGCGTTTGTATTCGTCGAAGTGTCAATGCTGCTGTAAAATATATTCCCATGCCAAATATCGCGATGACAAAGCACATTCCGGGACTTGGATGAGCGATTTGTCATTTCGTAGACGCTTTCGGCAGCCGAAGTAAGGCGACTTTCAATTTCTGCACGTACGCCGATTGATTGCGACGCCATTTGCGACTTCGCGACGGCGAGTATGGCACGCAAACCAGTGGTGTACCAAGGCACCTGCGCCGATACGGTGATCTCCTCTTGCAATTGAGGATAGGCGTCACCGATGCAGATGCCCTCTTTGGTTTCGAGTGTGAAACAGGATGCATGCTGAGCTGCCAGGCCGCGTAGCACCGAGCGCATGTAGTGTTCGCCGAGAACGTCCACGGTTTCTGAGCAGAGAGCGTAGTTGCGTTCATCCAACTGCTCGAGCACAATGATGTCATCGCGGGTATAGAAACAGTGCGGCGACCAGGCAACAGTGGCTAAAAAAAATAATGAGAATTATGAGATGGCAACACTGATAAATACTTATATTGGCATTGTTTAAAAAAAAAAAATCACAAAAAACGAGTGGCATGGCTGCCTAAAATGTATCACAGGGCAATTTGAAAATTTCTTGGGACTTTTCGAGCTAATTCGTATACATTCAGTAGTTTTCAGGATCCTTCGGGATTTATCGGAACCTTTCTTTATTATTTTAGGATTTTTTGCCTTTATGGAAATTTTCGTTCATTTAATTTTTAAGATCTTTGGGAATTTTTGTAATAGTTTGCTTTTATCTTTCTGAAGTTTTTTTTTTAGGATTTTCAGAGATTTTATCAGGAATTTTCGGAGCTCAAACAACGAACAAATATAGTAACTAGTAATTTTTAGCAAAAAAAAAAAACCGACTTCAACTCTCTTATAAAAAAAAAAATATATATATATATATCTCATGATCCGCTGATCGGATCTTAACCAGATTAGTATGGGACCACCTCTGAGACACTACCTTTCCGATGCAAAAATTATCGAAATCGGTTGACGTGGTCCAAAGTTATGCGGTAACATACATAAAAAAAACAAAAAAAAAAAAAAAATATTCCGACGAACTGATAACCTCCTCCTTTTTTGGAAGTCGGTTAAAAATCATCTTCATCTTCGGCTTGGCTTACACTCTGTTTTTGACCTTATCCATAGAATCGCTCATACGACGTGCTGTTCACTGGTGGCAGAACGTATGAGTAATGCAATGTGGTGTATGTGCGTATGTGTGTATGTATGTATGTATTCATGTATTTCCTTTGTTTACAAAAGCAATAGGACAATTCATTTAAACGCGAAAATCCCTCGTAACCATGTAAACCTCGTAAACTTCTTCGTTTTGCATGGAAAAATGGTTTATTTACGAGGCATTTACGCGTTTCCATGAATACCCATAATGTAAAAGCAGCTAATTAAAGCCAATAACTATTATTCAATATGCGTCGCATCTACGTATGCATTTGCCCTTATATACATACTTACAATATTTTCGCAAACGCTCCAAAAGCGTCCCATACAAAGCAGCTTCCTTGCGAAATATGGCCTCCTTCTCTGGCTCCACACTTGCCTGAGGTACTCGCTTGACGAATGCGCGCAGCTCTTGCAAATCGCGCCTATTAGCCAGCTGCGTTCAGCCAATAAACAATAAACAAAGTAACAATATGTAATTAACAACAGAAATATATTCAGCGCCCGAAAGCATGCCACACTTATCGCACAAACAGCAACTTACATTTTCGTTTTCATTCGCAGCAACAGCAGCAGCAGCGCTAAAACACACCAACAAATGATAATATTCGCCGAGAAAGCCACTCGTATAAATAGCCGGCTTCAAGGTGAATTCTTTTAGCTGCAAATTCGATTCTGTGCCACAGGCCTTCGCTAATATTTTCTCACAATGCGCGCGTGTCAATAGCGGCACTGTTGCAGTTACGACTTTAGGAGGCTCGGCAGGTGGCATTCTATACTAAAATTTTATTTTTTTTTTTGATCGAAATATAATAAAATTTTCACTGTTTTAGTACTCAAACTATGTACGAACATTCATAAATATGTATGTACTAATAAAGCGTTTGGTAGCTTTGTGTCTTTCAGATTAAGAACAATAAAATTCTCAAACTTTTGGCGCCCGTCCAGCTTTCGCGAGCTTCGAGTTTTGACTGCCAGCGGCTGACTTTTTCCTAGCGTTGCATTGGTGGGTGTGTAATTAGTGCTACTTATATATGTATAAAATGCACATTTGTGTATACATATTTACACTCGTCTGTGCTGTTGTA
>NW_016159027.1:0-10221 GCF_001687245.7 Rhagoletis zephyria
GCAACATGTTTAGCAACCCGGTTGCGGAACAAACCAAATGTTGGCGGGACAGATTTGCCACCGATGTTGATGCAACGTGAGAGGCTGCCGTTACACAATAGTGAAAAAGTTATAAGCAAAAACAAGGGGCAAATTTTTATTAACAAAAAAATTTTACTAATTTTTTTCTGAGCTCTGTTGAGTTCTGAGTAGCCCCTCGAGAGTTCTAACTAAAACTCTTATAAAGTTTTATTGCCTGACTAATAGTAAAAAAGTTATAAGCAAAAAGGGAAAATTTCATTTATTTTTTAGTGATCTATTGGAAGTTCTGAGTAGCCCCTCGAGAGTTCTAACTAAAACTCTTATAAAGTTTTATTGCCTGACTAATAGTAAAAAAGTTATAAGCAAAAAGGGAAAATTTCATTTATTTTTTAGTGATCTATTGGAAGTTCTGAGTAGCCCCTCGAGAGTTCTAACTAAAACTCTTATAAAGTTTTATTGCCTGACTAATAGTAAAAAAGTTATAAGCAAAAAGGGAAAATTTCATTTATTTTTTAGTGATCTATTGGAAGTTCTGAGTAGCCCCTCGAGAGTTCTAACCAAAACGCCTATAGAGTTTGTTTGTCCGCCCAATACTAAAAAGTTATAAGCAAAAACAAGGGGCAAATTTTTATAATCAAAAAAATTTAATTTGTTTTTTTTTTTTGGTTTCTGTTGGGAGTTCCGAGTAACCCCTCGAGAGTTCTGACTAAAACTCTTATAAAGTTTCTCTGTCCGGCCAATAGTAAACAAGTTATAAGCAAAAACAAGGGGCACATTTTTATTAACACAAAAATGTAATTTGTTTTTCAGAGCTCTGTTGGGAGTTCTGAGTAGCCCCCAGAGAGTTCTTACCAAAACTCTTATCAAGTTTTTTGGCCGCCCAATAGTAAAAAAGTTGTAAGCAAAAACAAGCGGCAAATTTTTATTAACAAAAAAATTTAATTTTTTTTCAGAGTTCTGAATAGCCCCTCCAGATCTCTAAATAAAACTCTTATAAAGTTTTTTTGTCTGGCCAATAGTAAAAAAGTTATAAACAAAAACAAGGGGCAAAGTTTTATTAACAAAAAAATTGTATTTGTTTTTTTTCATAGTTCTATTGAGAGTTCTTAGTAGCCCCTCGAGAGCTCTAACTAAAACCAATATAAAATTTTTTTTTCAGACCAATAGTAAAAAAGTTATAAGCAAAAACAAGGGGCAAATTTTTATTAAAAAAAAAAAATTATTTTGTTTTTTTGTCAGAGTTATGTTGAGAGTTCTGAGTAGAACCTGGATAGCTCTAACTAAAACCAATATAAAATTTTTTTTTCAGACCAATAGTAAAAAAGTTATAAGCAAAAACAAGGGGCAAATTTTTATTAATAAAAAAATANATTATTTTGTTTTTTTGTCAGAGTTATGTTGAGAGTTCTGAGTAGAACCTGGATAGCTCTAACTAAAACCAATATAAAATTTTTTTTTCAGACCAATAGTAAAAAAGTTATAAGCAAAAACAAGGGGCAAATTTTTATTAATAAAAAAATATTATTAGCTTTTTTTCGGAGCTCTGTTGAGTTCTGAGTAGCACCTCGAGATCTCTAAATAAAACTCTTATAAAGTTTTATTGTCTGATCAATAATAAAAAAGTTATAAGCAAAAACAAGGGGAAAATTTTTATTAACAAAAAATTTATTTTGTTTTTTTCAGAGTTATGTTGAGAGTTCTGACTAGAACCTCGAGAGTTCTGTTAAAGTTTTTTTGTCCAGCCAATAGTAAAAAAGTTATAAGCAAAAACAAAGGGCAAAGTTTTATTAACAAAAATATTTTATTTGTTTTTTCATAATTCTATTGAGAGTTCTTTGTAGCCCCTCGAGAGTTCTAACTAAGACTCTTATAGATTTTTTATTTTTAAGCAAAAACAAGGGGTAAATTTTTATTAACAAAAAAATTTTATTTGTGTTTTAGAGTTCTGTTCAGAGTTCAGAGTAGCTCCTCGAGAGTTCTAACTAAAACTCTTGTAAAGTTTTTTCGTCCGACCAACAGTTAAAAAGTTATAAGCAAAAACAAGGGGTAAATTTTTATTAACAAAAAAATTTTATTTGTGTTTTAGAGTTCTGTTCAGAGTTCAGAGTAGCTCCTCGAGAGTTCTAACTAAAACTCTTTTAAAGTTTCTTTATAGCAAAAGGGGAAAATTTCATTTATTTTTTAGTGTTCTATTGCAAGTTCTGAGTAGCCCCTCGAGAGTTCTGACTAAAACTCTTATAAAGTTTTTTTGTCTGGCCAATAGTGAAAAGTTATAAGCAAAAACAAGAGGCAAATTTGTATTAACACAAGAATTTCATTTGTTTTTAGAGTTCTGTTTAGAGTTCTGAGTAGCCCATCGAGAGTTCTAACTAAAACTCTTATAAAGTTTTTTTGTCTGGCCAATAGTGAAAAGTTATAAGCAAAAACAAGAGGCAAATTTGTATTAACACAAGAATTTCATTTGTTTTTAGAGTTCTGTTTAGAGTTCTGAGTAGCCCATCGAGAGTTCTAACTAAAACTCTTATAAAGTTTTTTTATCCGACCATTAACCATATTAACAAACAAATTTAATTTGTTTTTTCAGAGCTCTGTTGTGAGTTCTGAGTAGAACCCCGAGAGTTCTAACTAAAACTCTTATAAAGTTTTTTTGTCTGGCCAATAGTAAAAAGTTATAAGCAAAAACAAGAGGCAAATTTTTATTAACACAAGAATTTCATTTGTTTTTAGAGTTCTGTTTAGAGTTCTGGGTAGCCCATCGAGAGTTCTAACTAAAACTCTTATAAAGTTTTTTATCCGACCATTATTAACAAAATATTAACAAAAAATTTTAATTTGTTTTTTTTCAGAGCTCTGTTGAGAGTTCTGAGTAGAACCTCGAGAGTTCTAACTAAAACTCTTATAAAGTTTTATTGTCTGACCAATAGTAAAAAAGTTATAAGCAAAAACAAGCGGAAAATTTTTATTAACAAAAAATAATTTTGTTTTTGTCAGAGTTATATTGAGAGTTCTGAGTAGCCCCTCGAGAGTTCTAACTAAAACTCGTATACAGTTTTTTTTTTTTGTACGGCCAATAGTAAAAGGTTATAAGCAAAAACAAGAGGCAAATTTTTATTAACACAAGAATTTCATTTGTTTTTAGAGTTCTGTTTAGAGTTCTGAGTAGCCCATCGAGAGTTCTAACTAAAACTCTTATAAAGTTTTTTTATCCGACCATTATTAACAAAATATTAACAAAAAAATTTAATTTGTTTTTTCAGAGCTCTGTTGAGAGTTCTGAGTAGAACCTCGAGAGTTCTAACTAAAACTCTTATAAAGTTTTATTGTCTGACCAATAGTAAAAAAGTTATAAGCAAAAACAAGCGGAAAATTTTTATTAACAAAAAATAATTTTGTTTTTGTCAGAGTTATATTGAGAGTTCTGAGTAGCCCCTCGAGAGTTCTAACTAAAACTCGTATACAGTTTTTTTTTTTTGTACGGCCAATAGTAAAAGGTTATAAGCAAAAACAAGAGGCAAATTTTTATTAACACAAGAATTTCATTTGTTTTTAGAGTTCTGTTTAGAGTTCTGGGTAGCCCATCGAGAGTTCTAACTAAAACTCTTATAAAGTTTTTTATCCGACCATTATTAACAAAATATTAACAAAAAATTTTAATTTGTTTTTTTTCAGAGCTCTGTTGTGACTTCTGAGTAGAACCTCGAGAGTTCTAACTAAAACTCTTATAAAGTTTTATTGTCTGACCAATAGTAAAAAAGTTATAGCAAAAACAATGGGCAAATTTTTATTAACAAAGAGCTTTTTTCGGAGCTCTGTTGAGTTCTGAGTAGCCCCTCGAGAGTTCTAACTCAAACTCTTATAAAGTTTTATTGCCTGACCAATAGTAAAAAAAGTTTTAAGCAAAAGGGCAAAATTTCATTTATTTTTTAGTGTTCTATTGGAAGTTCTGAGTAGCCCCTCGAGAGTTCTAACCAAAACGCCTATAGAGTTTGTTTGTCCGCCCAATACTAAAAAGTTATAAGCAAAAACAAGGGGCAAATTTTTATAATCAAAAAAATTTAATGTGTTTTTTTTTTAGATTTCTGTTGGGAGTTGCGAGTAACCCCTCGAGAGTTCAGACTAAAACTTTTATAAAGTTTCTTTGTCCGGCCAATAGTAAACAAGTTACAAGCAAAAACAAAGGGGCAAATTTTTATTAACAGAAAAATGTAATTTGTTTTTCCGACTTCTGTTGGGAGTTCTGAGTAGCCCCCTGAGAGTTCTTACCAAAACTCTTATCAAGTTTTTTTGTCCGCCCAATAGTAAAAAAGTTGTAAGCAAAAACAAGGGGCAAATTTTTATTAACAAAAAAATTTAATTTTTTTTTCAGAGTTCTATTGAGAGTTCTTAGTAGCCCCTCGAGAGTTCTAACTAAAACTCTTATAAAGTTTTTTTATCCGACCATTATTAACAAAATATTAACAAAAAAATTTAATTTGTTTTTTCAGAGCTCTGTTGTGACTTCTGAGTAGAACCTCGAGAGTTCTAACTAAAACTCTTATAGTTTTTTTTTATTTTTAAGCAAAAACAAGGGGCAAATTTTTATTAAAAAAAAAAATTATTTTGTTTTTTTGTCAGAGTTATGTTGAGAGTTCTGAGTAGAACCTCGGTAGCTCTAACTAAAACCAATATAAAATTTTTTTTTCAGACCAATAGTAAAAAAGTTATAAGCAAAATCAAGGGGAAAATTTTTATTAATAAAAAAATATTATTAGCTTTTTCTTGGAGCTCTGTTGAGTTCTGAGTAGCACCTCGAGATCTCTAATAAAACTCTTATAAAGTTTTATTGTCTGATCAATAATGAAAAAGTTATAAGCAAAAACAAGGGGAAAATTTTTATTAACAAAAAATTTATTTTGTTTTTTTCAGAGTTATGTTGAGAGTTCTGACTAGAACCTCGAGAGTTCTGTTAAAGTTTTTTTGTCCAGCCAATAGTAAAAAAGTTATAAGCAAAAACAAGGGGCAAAGTTTTATTAACAAAAATATTTTATTTGTTTTTTCAGAGTTCTGAGTAGCCACTCCAGATCTCTAAATAAAACTCTTATAAAGTTTTTTTGTCCGGCCAATAGTAAAAAAGTTATAAGCAAAAACAAGGGACTGATTTTTATTAAAAAAAAAAAATTATTTTGTTTTTTATTTCAGAGTTATGTTGAGAGTTCTGAGTAGAACCTCGATAGCTCTAACTAAAACCAATATAAAGTTTTTTTGTCAGACCAACAGTAAAAAAGTTATAAGCAAAAACAAGGGGCAAATTTTTATTAATAAAAAAATATTATTTGCTTTTTTTCGGAGCTCTGTTGAGTTCTGAGTAGCACCTCGAGATCTCTAAATAAAACTCTTATAAAGTTTTATTGTCTAACCAATAGTAAAAAAGTTATAAGCAAAGGGGAAAAATTTCATTTATTTTTTAGTGTTCTATTGCAAGTTCTGAGTATAAATATATTATATATATATATAAAAGTTATAAGCAAAAACAAGGGGCAAATTTTTATTAATAAAAAAATATTATTTGCTTTTTTTCGGAGCTCTGTTGAGTTCTGAGTAGCACCTCGAGATCTCTAAATAAAACTCTTATAAAGTTTTATTGTCTAACCAATAGTAAAAAAGTTATAAGCAAAGGGGAAAAATTTCATTTATTTTTTAGTGTTCTATTGCAAGTTCTGAGTATAAATATATTATATATATATATAAAAGTTATAAGCAAAAACAAGGGGCAAAGTTTTATTAACAAAAAAATGTATTTCTTTTTTCATAGTACTGTCCTTCAATAATGAAAAGTTATAAGCAGAAACAAGGTTCAAATTTTTATTAACACAAAAATTTCGTTTGTTTTTTAGAGTTCTGTTGAGAAATCTGAGTAGCCCATCGAGAGATCTAACTAAAACTCTTATAAAGTTTTTTTATCCGACCATTATTAACAAAATATTAACAAAAAAATTTAATTTGTTCTTTTCAGAGCTCTGTTGAGAGTTCTGAGTAGAACCTCGAAAGTTCTAACTAAAACTCTTATAAAGTTTTATTGTCTGACCAATAGTAAAAAAGTTATAACCATAAACAAGGGGAAAATTTTTATTAACACAAAATTTATTTTGTTCTTTTCAGAGTTATGTTGAGACTTCTGAGTAGACCCTCGAGAGTTCTAACTAAAACTCTTATAAAGTTTTATTGTCTAACCAATAGTAAAAAGGTTATAAGCAAAAATAAGGGGAAAATTTTTATTAACAAAAGATTTATTTTGTTTTTTTCAGAGTTATGTTGAGAGTTCTGACTAGAACCTCGAGAGTTCTAACTAAAACTCTTATAAAGTTTTTTAGTCCGCCCAATAGTAAAAAAGTTGTAAGCAAAAGGGGAAAATTTCATTTATTTTTTAGTGTTCTATTGCAAGTTCTGAGTAGCCCCTCGAGAGTTCTGACTAAAACTCTTAAAAAGTTGTTTTGTCTGGCCAATAATGAAAAGTTATAAGCAGAAACAAGGTTCAAATTTTTATTAACACAAAAATTTCGTTGGTTTTTTAGAGTTCTGTTGAGAATTCTGAGTAGCCCATCGAGAGATCTAACTAAAACTCTTATAAGGTTTTTTTATCCGACCATTATTAACAAAATATTAACAAAAAAATTTAATTTGTTCTTTTCAGAGCTCTGTTGAGAGTTCTGAGTAGAACCTCGAGAGTTCTAACTAAAACTCTTATAAAGTTTTATTGTCTGACCAATAGTAAAATTTATAACCAAAAACAAGGGGAAAATTTTTATTAACAAAAAATTTATTTTGTTTTTTTCAGAGTTATGTTGAGAGTTCTGAGTAGACCCTCGAGAGTTCTAACTAAAACTCTTATAAAGTTTTATTGTCTGACCTTAGTAAAAAAGTTATAAGCAAAAACAAGAGGAAAATTTTTATTAACAAAAAATTTATTTTGTATTTTCAGAGTTATTTTGAAAGTTCTGAGTAGAACCTCGAGAGTTGTAACTAAAACTCTTATACAGTTTTATTGTCTGACCAATAGTAAAAAAGTTATGAGCAAAAAGAATGGGCAAATTTTTATTAACAAAAAATTTATTTTGTATTTTCAGAGTTATTTTGAAAGTTCTGAGTAGAACCTCGAGAGTTGTAACTAAAACTCTTATACAGTTTTATTGTCTGACCAATAGTAAAAAAGTTATGAGCAAAAAGAATGGGCAAATTTTTATTAACAAAAAAATTTTATTTGATTTTTTCATAGTTCTATTGAGAGTTCCTAGTAGCCCCTCGAGAGTTCTAACCTCTTATAAAGTGTTTTTGTCCGGCCAATAGTAAAAAAGTTATTAGCAAAAACAAGGGGCAAATTTTTATTAACAAAAAAATTTTATTTGATTTTTTCATAGTTCTATTGAGAGTTCCTAGTAGCCCCTCGAGAGTTCTAACCTCTTATAAAGTGTTTTTGTCCGGCCAATAGTAAAAAAGTTATGAGCAAAAAGAATGGGCAAAGTTTTATTAACAAAAAAATTTTATTTGATTTTTTCATAGTTCTATTGAGAGTTCCTAGTAGCCCCTCGAGAGTTCTAACTAAAACTCTTATAAAGTTTTATTGTCTGACCAATAGTAAAAAAGTTATAAGCAAGAACAAGGGGCACATTTTTATTAACAAAAAAGTTTTATTAGCTTTTTCGGAGCTCTGTTGAGTTCTGAGTAGCCATTCGAGAGTTCTAACTAAAACTCTTATAAAGTTTTATTGCCTGACCAATAGTAAAAAAGTTATAAGCAAAAGGGGAAAATTTCATTTGTTTTTTAGTGTTCTATTGGAAGTTCTGAGTAGCCCCTCGAGAGCTCTAACCGAAACGCCTATAGAGTTTGTTTGTCCGCCCAATACTAAAAAGTTATAAGCAAAAACAAGGGGCAAATTTTTATAATCAAAAAAATGTAATTTGTTTTTTTTAGATTTCTGTTGGGAGTTGCGAGAGTTCTGACTAAAACTCTTATAAAGTTTCTTTGTCCGGCCAATAGTAAACAAGATATAAGCAAAAGCAAGGGTGCAAATTTTTATTAACACAAAAATGTAATTTGTTTTTCAGAGTTCTGTTGGGAGTTCTGAGTAGACCCCTGAGAGTTCTTACCAAAACTCTTATCAAGTTTTTTTGTCCGCCCAATAGTAAAAAAGTTGTAAGCAAAAACAAGGGGCAAATTTTTATTAACAAAAAAATTTAATTTGTTTTTTCAGAGTTCTGAGTAGCCCCTCCCGATCTCTAAATAAAACTCTTATAAAGTTATTTTGTCTGGCCAATAGTAAAAAAGTCATAAGCAAAAAGCAGGGGCAAAGTTTTATTAACAAAAAAATTTTATTTGTTTTTTTCATAGTTCTATTGAGAGTTCTTAGTAGCCCCGCGAGAGTTCTGACTAAAACTCTTATAAAGTTTTTTTGTCTGGACAATAGTAAAAAAGTTATATGCTAAAACAAGGGGCAGATTTTTATTAACACAAAAATTTAATTTGTTTTTCAGAGTTCTGTTGGGAGTTCTGAGTAGCCCCCTGAGAGTTCTCACTAAAACTCTTATAAAGTTTGTTTGTCCGGCCAATATTAACAAAAAGCTACCAAAGGGGCAAATTAAAAAAAAAAATGCACCTGTTTTTTTCAGAGTTCGATTGAGAGTTATAAGTAGCCCCTCGAGAGCTCTAAATAAACCTCTCATAAAGTTTTTTTATCCACCCAATTGTGACGTTATAAAGTTATAAGCAAAAACAAGTAGCAAATTTTTATAATCAAAAAAATTTAATTTGTTTTTTCAGATTTCTCTTGAGAGGTTCGAGTAGCCCCTCGAGAGTTCTACCTAAAACTCTTATAAAGTTATTTTGTGCGCCCAATAGTAAACAAGTTGTAAGCAAAAACAAGGGGCTAATTTGTACTAAAAAAAAAATGTAATTCGTTTTTTCAGAGTTCTGAGTAGACCCTCGAGAGCTCTAACTAAAACTCTTAAAAAGTTTTTTTGTCCGGCCAATAGTAAAAGAGTTATAAGCAAAAACAAGGGGCAAATTTTTATTAACACAAAAATTTAGTTGGGTTTTCAGAGTTATGTTGGGAGTTTTGATTAGCCCCTGACAGTTCTATCTAAAACTCTTTTAAAGTTTCTTTCTCCGATCAATAGTAAAAAAGTTATAAGCAAAAGGGGCAAATTTTGATTAACAAAAAAATTCATTTGCTTTTTTAGAGTTCTGTTGAGAGTTCTGAGTAGCCCCTCGAGAGTTTTGACTAAAACTCTTATAAGATCTTTTTTCTGGCCAATAGTAAAAAGTTATAAGCAAAAACAAGGGGCAAATTTTTATTAACACAAAAATTGCATTTGTTTTTTAGAGTTCTGTTGTGAGTTCTGAGTAGCCCATCGGGAGTTCTAACTAAAACTCTTATAAAGTTTTTTTTTATCCGACCAATATTAACAAAAAAATTGTATTTGTTTGTTCAGAGCTCTGTTGAGAGTTCTGAGTAGCCCCTCGAGAGTTCTAACTAAAACTCTTATAAAGTTTTTTTGTCCAGCCAATAGCAAAAAGTTATAAGTAAAAACAATGGGCAAATTTGTATTAACAAAAAAATTTTATTCGTTCTTTCATAGTTCTATTGAGAGTTCTTAGTAGCCCCTCGAGAGTTCTAACCAAAACTCTTATAGTTTTTTATTTATAAGCAAATTAACAAACAAATTTTATTTGGTTTTTAGAGTTCTGTTGAGAGTTCTGGGTATCCCCTCGAGAGTTCTATCTAAAACTCTTTTAAAGTTTATTTGTCCGACCAATAGTAAAAAAGTTATAAGCAAAGGGAGAAAATTTCATTTGTTTTTACAACGCTTTTATCAACTTGCAATGTTGTGTTCCAGAAACTTTCAATGTTGTGTTCCAGAAACTTTCAATGTTGTGTGTCCGACACCATAAAGCAAAGCTTTGAAAAGCTCCTATAAAAAAGCATAGTGAATAGGGCGAGGTAGATGACATCTAGATGTCGCCCTATGTACTACGTTTGCTACACCGGAAATAGACGACACGCCATTTCTTTAAATAAAATTAATTGGTGCTCGTTTGTATGTACATACATATGTAAATGCATGTGTGTGCACCTTTCTATTAATATCGTTGAATTATTTTAATATCTATTGCAAAATTTTATTCAGACAGGACTAAAAAGTAGAAAATAAATAATATAAAAAAAAC